>NC_072386.2:108283146-108584594 GCF_028885625.2 Pongo pygmaeus
GTCACCTGGAGCCAAGAGAATACCCTTTATGCCTTTGTTTAAAAGCACCATTTTCTGTACTATATACCACAAGAGCATTGGGCCATGGCACATTAATGGATTCTGGACTGGTAATGGGTGTCCAGGATAAAAGAGGGTTGAATGGGTCAAAAAGTTGGGAAACATTGAGTACTCTATCTCCTTTCATAGATGCAAAATAAACATTAGTCTAATACATGTTCTAAGGAGTCCTTAGAAAATAAATCTGTTTTTCTCTGTTTAACTATTTGTTTCTTTTACTTACCTGAACAGAGCTTTTTTTTCTTCCTAGTAACAAACTGTTGTTGTATATAAGGTACCACTGATTATAAGGTGTACCGTTACTTTATTTGCCACTAAGAAAGAAAAAAAATCTCTGCCAATTATAATTGTACTATATTGTCAATTATATGAGAACCATTCTGATTTGAGAGGTGTTGACATGAAAAAAATGTGAAACTTAAAAACTTGAGATGGTTGGATGGAATGAGGTTTGGTTTTTAGATATGTCAGGTTAATGGGACCTTTTTTTTATCACTATGCAATGGAAATTATACGATTCTAAGGTTGTGGCATAAATACAGCCTGCTGATCAACAGAATTTTGTCTTCCTCTTCCACAGTATAGCATTGGTGCTGTGAAGTGGTGCTCACCATTAAGTGTGTGTGTGTGTGTGAGTGTGTGTGTGTGTGTGTGTGTTTAAGTTTTGGGTAGGGGGAAGAGCCTTGAAGCTTAGAAGACAGAGATCCTTTGCAACTTGATATTGTGTTGGGTCTAGTTTTGGTCAAATTCAATGAGAGCAGAGATAATGCATGTCACTTTTTAGCAGAGGTAGTTAAATACATGATATCATCCCCTACTTTCTTCACATTCTGCAGTAAACTTGGAGGCTGCATGTTGAATATGAAAGTATAATGAAATAAAAGAAGCCTAGAACCAGGAATCATACCTGGGGTACTCCAATCAGAAATATCCTCATTGAGTGTTTCATGAGCAAGGAAAACTTTTATTGTGTTAAGTCACAATAAAATTTGGACGTTTGTACAGCAATTAGCTTAGTCTAACACTTGTCAGTTTTGTGCATATTTCTTACAGCATATGCATTACCTGCCAAATAAAAGCAAACACTTCTTCTAGGTCCCTGGCAAACATGGGATTCCTCCCTTGACTGACTGATTATGGGTCCTGAGTTGAACTTGCTCTGCATGAAGAATATAGGCGATCAAGTGGCTTCTTTTGCCTCTGGCCAAATCTCTACCACTGTGCTTAAGATGTGATTAATTATGTACAACAAACCCCCATGACACACGTTTACCTATGTAACAAACCTGCTCATCCTGCACATGTACTTCTGAATGTAAAAATAAAAGTAAAAAAAAAAAAAAGAAAACAAGATGTGATTATTATTCTACTGTAGTAGAAATTATAGGCCCATAATGGTAACTAATTACCACGGTCTTACCTCATTATAATACCGCATCGGTAAGTTCATCAACATAAACAAGTAAGATCTGAATAACCAAGGGGCTTACAGTTTCTAATTTGTATTTGACACATGGTCTGCCTTCTGGAAGAGCAACATAGAACCTAGATATCTTTGATTAAGGTCAGTAAATGATTGAGTGTTAATCCCATTCATTTCCCAGGAAAAGGAAACCTCTTTACAAGTCACCACCAGGGATTCTCCAATCACACATAGGAAAAATTTCCAGGAAGACTTCTATAAAATACATGTATTAACATCTCAGAAAACATAGTTGAAAGGACTTCCCTGGGCCCTTTTCCTTAGTTCCTCATCTAGACTATCAAGCGGTTTCCTCTCCAAATGATGGGAAGAAAGTGCATTTGTCTGTTACACACTTGTATTACTCTATTCACTTAAGCACTGTGTCCCAGTAATGGGGTGTAGTTATGTCTGGCTTGAAATGACATACATATTTGTTTCTCATTCTTAGGAAGTGGAGTGTTTCTGTATGTGTATATGTGATGGGGGTAGGCCAGGAGATTTTTTATCTAGGCAATACCCAGCCTGAAATCATTATTAGCATGACATAAGGTAAACGTATTTCTGTTTTAGAAAGATGTTTTCAACTGCAGGATGAAGAATCAATTGGAAGAGCTGATACATTGAAAGAGGTAAATCTAGACTTTGGGAGGCTTTTAAAGTATATTGAACTAGTCTAGGCCATGGGATATGTTCAATAGTAATGCTAGTAGAAATGGCGACTGACATTTTGGAATTATTTTACAGATACAATTTCTAGAACTTGGTGGAACATTTTTTTAAATGTAGGTTTTATTATTTGGCTATGGTGAAAACAACAGATCATAAGATGATGCCACTGGAAATATAGTTTGTTGTTTACACTTCCTAAGAAGGGGGGGCATGGCATACCATGCAGGGCCACATGGGTAGCACCAGAGTCCGTCAGGAGGCAGAGGGAGCAAGAGGAAATTATAGGTACAAGCTTTTATTGTTGTTACTGCAGAAAAGGCAAGGCAAGGCAGGGTAAGCAGGGATAGGACTGGCTAGTTTGAATAACCTCAGTGGGCTCTGGGATAGAGGGTCTGTCTCTAGTTGTCTGGTACCTGGACCTGTGATGATTAGGGCTGAATAATGGTGTCTACTCGGGTGTAAAAGCCAGGTAGAGGAGGTGGTTCAGGGTAAGGGCTCTGGATTGGTTAGTGTGCATAAGAAAGGCATGCTCCAGGGCAAATCTTTTGCTGTTTTTTAGAACTAACTAGCCCTGGTAAGTGCAGTCTCTTCCCAGATGCCAGAACATCAAGAACACAGAAAAGAAGAAAATTGGGTTAATACATGTTTAGCATGAGAAATGAGGAAGTAAGCGAAATAAAGTCAAAGAGATTTTCACGTTGGATGACTATGTCAAAGTGAAACACCATTAACTTTCCAGGGAACTAAACTTTATTGAGCACCTATTCTGTGTCAGGCACTGCTCTAAAATCTTTACATGAATAATCTCAATACTCAGAGCAAAGCTTTGACATGGAGGTTGTTTTTATCTTAACTCTACTGGTGTGTTGATGGAGTCTACAAGAGTTTGTGCCCAGTCCACAACAAAATGGTCCCTCACAGCTTGGTTTTTGACATGTTGGATTGGAAGTGCTTGGAGGATATTACAGTAGAACTATCTAGGACTTAGCACCCATAATATTCCCATTAAAAATCATGTTCTTATTTAACAGAAACTTACACTGCACTTGCTACTTTCCAGACACTGTCCTAAAAGCTTTACAAATGCCAGCTCATTTAATCCCAATACAATACTTTGAGATACATATTGTCGTCTTCATTCTATCCACATTTTCAATCCTCATCATAGCTCTCATTTATGGAATGTAATGATGATGCTCTAGACTAGACATTTTATGTAAGTTAGCTTAATTCGGTAATTCAAAACACGTGATTATCTTCATTTTAAAGACCAGAAAACTAAAGGTTGGTAGGTTTGTATAATTTGATTACCATTGCATATCTTTATTTTAATATATTTTATAAATGCAAGCTTCTGCTATGATTAAAAATGATTACCACATTTTACAGACCAGAAAGTAATAATAAGTGTTGGTGAAGATGTGAAAAAATGAGAACACTTGTACACCATTTGTGGGAATGTAAAATGGTACAGATGCTGTGGAGAATCATGTGGTGGTTGCTCAAAAAATTAAAAATAGATTTACCATATGATCCAGCAATCTCACTTCTGAGTACATATCCAAAAGAATTGAAAACAGAGACTTTAAGAGATATTTGTACAGCCATGTTTATGGCAGCATTATTCACAATAGCTAACATGTGGCAACAATGCAAGTGTCCATGAACAGAAAAATGGATAAGCAAAATGTGGTATATACATACAATGGAATATTGTTCAGCTTTAAAAAGGAAGGAGGCTTTGATCTATACTACACAGAAAAGAACCTTGAGGACATTATGCAAAGTGAAATAAGCCAGTGACAAAAAGACACATACTGTATGATTCCGCTTCTAAGAGATGCCTAGAGTAGTCAAGATTATAGAGACAAAAAGTAGTGCATAGTTTCCAGGGCCTAGGGAAAGTGGAAATGGGGAGTTATTTATTAATGAATAGTGGTGATGATTGCACAAAAATATGAACGTAATTAATGCCACTAAATTGTACACAAACAAATGGTCAAGATAATAAATTTTATGTTATGTCATGTTATATGATTTCACCACAATACAGAAAATGAAAAAAGAAAAGAAAGTAAAGCTTAGCGGTTTACATGACTTGACCAGTGTCTCAAGGCCATGAGTCACCCAGCTGAGATCTGACCTTCAGTACATTCCATTCTGAAATCCCAGACTTTTCCCAATCTTCTTGTACTTTTCAAACTGTGTTTCAATTGAGGTTTATTTTCAGTTTTGTATGTGAGTTTCTTCACAAGAAGAGGCGGGCCAAATTGTGTCCTGCAAAAACTTATATATCAAAGTCCTGACCCCTCTACCTCAGATTATGACTGTATATGGAGAGAGAGGCTTGAAAGAGGTATGTAAGGTAGAATGCGGTCATTATGGTGGGCCCTAATCCAACATAACTGGTGTTGTTATAAGAAGGAGAGATTAGAATTCAGACACACTTGCTGACACCTTGAGTTCAGACTGGAAGCCTCTAGAATTGTGGGAAAATAAATGTCTGTTGTTTAAGCCACCCAGTCTGTGGTATTTCCTTATGGCAGCCCCAGCAAACTAATACAAATAGTTTCCACAGCTGAAACAAAATTGGAAAATCACCATCATCCTAGAGAGTTACAAGGGCTATTTTAATAGAACCTGATTGTTTTCCTAAATTCACCAAGCCCAGGCAGAAGTCAGATGACTAACTGGGATAAAAGCCAACTAGCTTCCTCTTGCTGTTTCTTTAGCCACTGGTCTGCAGGCATTTTCTTCTTCTAACTTCCTCTCCTGTGACAAAAGAGATAACTATTAGAGAAACAAAAGTCCAGAATGCTAAGGTTGCCACTTTCACTTCCTTTCACCCTTTAGCCCAGAACTGCTTTGAATACACCAATTGCTGTGGGGCAGCTCGAGGAAGAGAAGACACCAGTGCCTCAGAAACTGCTCGGTCAGACGGTGATAGCGAGCCACGCATTCACAGGGTCACTGCTGCTCACAGAAGTAGTGAGGATGATGCCAGGATGATGTCTGCCTCGCGCCTGGCTGGGACTCTGATCCCAGCCATGGCCTTCCTCTCCTGCGTGAGACCGGAAAGCTGGGAGCCCTGCGTAGAGGTATGTGGCTGGAGTCAGCTCCTCTGAACTTTCCCTCACTTCTGCCCAGAACTTCTCACTGTGTGCCCTGGTTTGTTTATTTTTGCAAAAAAGAGTTAAATTACCTTAAAGACTCAAGAAGCCACAGAGATCAAATAATTCATTGTTACAGGGCACTAGAGGCAGCCATTGGGGATTTGTTCCATTTGGAAATTTTGAGTGCTAACAGGGGCATGAGATAACAGATCTGCTTAAGGTCCCTGCTCTGCTACCTTGTGGCTGTGTGAAGAAATTATCAAACCTGTCTGAGACTAGTTTTCGCATCTGTAAGAGAATTATAATACCTTCTTCACTAGAGAGTAAGCAGACTGCTTCAATGTCATTTCTTCCTACTGGTGGTCTTTACACTCAGCTTCAAGCAGTCACCCTGCTCCTTTCAATCTCAGGAAAAAGATGGCTTTTGTGTGTGTGTCTCTAGAGAAAGAACTTTCTAAGTGGGTGTCAGACTTCTGTATGCAGTAATATAGTTTAGTCCAGAGGATGAAAAAAATAAGAGAATTAAAAAGGAAAGGAGAGAGAGAGAGAAGAAAAAAGCAAGAGGGAAATATGTATGTCAGCTAATGCAACAGTTTCTTTCTTAGTGAAATACCCATCAGCTGGTTGGTAATCTTATTCATGATGGATCTCTTTTGTTTTTCCCCTGCGCAGACTTCACAGTTGCTTTAGAAACCCATAGTAGAGCCGGACAGCTAAAAACATGATTTACAGTGAGGCAGGGTCAGAAACTCAAGAGAGGAAAAGCCAGCTGCAGTCCTGAAGTTGAGGATATAGGAGAAAATCAAGCAATACTTAGCAAAGACTAATTCATTATCTCGAAGCCATCCCTTCCCTCAATTCCCTGCCCATAGTCCTCCTCCTTGTCCTCTTCTCTGTATCCCTCTGCTGTTAGGTTAATGGAGATAGATTTTCTAATTAGGCTCACTGCGAGATAAAACCACAGCCAAACTTGACTTCTTTTCCCCATGTACCTTTTCCTGTCAGTCCCTGAAGCCTGTCCATCCCTGCCCATCCTTAGTGCCACTGTAAGGCAGGCCCTCATTTCCCCTGGCATTGACTCTTACACACTAACTGCTTTCCTGATTCCAGTCTTCTTCCTTTAATTCATTCTGCACGTTCTTGTTTTTTATGTATTTGTATTTGTTGTTATTATTTTTCCTTAGGCTTCGATCTAACAAATTACTCTCCTTAAAAACTTTTAATAACTCTCCATTGTCATTAGAACAGCTTTCTACCACAGGGCCTTTGCACTGGCTATTTCTTCTACCTAGAATGCTAGATCAGTGCTATCCAGTGGCAATATTATGTGAACCACATATGTACTTTTAAAGTTTTTGGTAGCCTCATTAAAAAAGGAAACAAGTGAATTTAATTTCAATAATATTTTTATTTAACTTAGTGTATTTAAAATAATGTTTAAAATTTTAATATATATTTACCTATTACTGATATTTTTACATTCCTTGTTTGGTACTAAGTCTGGAATTTAGTATATATTTTACATTTACCACACATCTCAATTTACACTATTCACAATTCTTGTGTTTGATAACTGTATGGCTAGTGACTACCATATTGGTCAGTGCAGCCCAAGTCCTTTTCATGCTTTAATCACTGCATTCAGATCTTTGCTTAAATGTCCCCTCCTCAGGGCAGTCTTCCTTGATTTCCCCATGTAGAACTCTCCAACCTCACTTATTTGCCTCAAATCCCCTTATACTGATTAATTTTTTTTTTCTAGAGCACAACATTTTATATTTTTGTTTGTTTATTTTCTCTCTCTCCCTTTGTAATGGAATCGATAAGGAGGCAGGATCATTGCTGGTTTTATCTACCACTATATTTCCAGTGGCCAGCACACATGAGCCGCTAGATGTATATGTGATAAATGATTGAAATAATTGCTGCAGGACAAAGTCTGAGGCCCTCCTGATCTGGCTTGCCCTCTTACTTAGGTTTCACCACTCCCACCACTCACCAGCTAATCTGAGTTTGTTTTCCACTCTTTCTGTGCTCACGTTGTCCTCTCCTTAGGACATGTTTTTCTTCCCCTTTCCACATGTCTAAACTTTACTCATCTTCTAAGACCCACTTTAAAATCTTCCTTTTCTGGGAAGACTTTCCTGAATCCAGACTTGATCTCTGCTTTCTCTGAACCACAGGACATATTTTCTAAGCCTATTTTATGGCCCCTTGAGATAGTGTTAGCTTTGCTCCTATCTAAACTCTTACTCTAGACTGTGAGTCCATTGAACTCTGGAGCTGCATCATATTTTTCTTTGTAATGCCCACAGCGCTTGGCAGGAAATGCCTACAATTTGGACTTAAGTAAACCTTCATTTAATCAGTTATTCAATCAGTTATTGATTCAGCAAATATTTATTGAGCATCAACCATTTGCCAGACACCATTCTGAGTGCTGGAGACAAAGCAGTGGGCAAACCCATCAAACTTGCAATGGAATACAAGAGATGAACAATACGATGAGAACAATCAGACAACATAATGTTAGATGGTGGTGCATCCTGTGAAAGGGAATAAAAGAGGGCAAAGAAAGAGTGCCTGGCACTGTTTCTATTAGACAATATTGTCTTTAAGGCTCCATGGCTTGCAACATTTAAGTGGACATACGAATGAAGATCTGCACGTTTGAACTCTGACTTTGCGCATATTACTTCATTTCTTTGAATTTCCATTTTCCTCATCTTTAAATGCATATTTGAAGATTAAGTGAAAGTATATAACAAACAAGAACTATGCAGGCATATGATAAGGGATTAATAATAGATAATAATAATTAATGTTAACATCTGTTGATCACTTATACTGTAGCGGGCTTTTAAATAAATTCTTTAAACACCTTATCTCATTTAATCCTTCAAACGGATTCTATTGGTTTCAAACAACAGGAAACTACAATTAGCTGGCTTTTCCTAACAAATTTGCAAGGAATTTTGTTGGAGGAAATGAGAGCATTCAGAAATTAGATGGGAGCATTAGAGAATTAAGCTTACAAAGAATGTGGGAAAGTAGGCTAGAAAGCAGCGTAAGAATGAGGACAGCATAAAGCACTTGACTTTATTTACTAGATTCCACCATGGGAATCCATGCACTCTAAAGATTTCCCCCTATTTCTACATCACTCTGCTCAAGGGTCAACGAGCCAAGAAAAAGAATGGAGTTGTCAAAACCTGGGCCATGACTAAGGAAGGTCTGGACATCTTGACTGCCAGACAGTCTCCCCAATGATATGGAGTATTTAGAATGATACTGGATATTTTATTTATTTTTTGTATTTCCAACTTTTATTTTAAGTTCAGGGGTACCTGTGCAGAGCATGCAGTTTTATTACATAAGTAAATGTGTGCCATGGTGATTTGCTGCATAGATCATGAAAACATGGAACGCATCATGGATTTGTGTGTCATCCTTGTGCAGGGGCCATATTCATCTTCTCTGTATCCTTCCAATTTTAGTATATGTGCTACTGCAGCAAGCACGATATTGGATATTTTATTACCTACATTTTACATATGATAAAATGAGGCTCACTGAGGTTTTTCTTTTGTTTGCTTTGTTTTGTTTTTAAAGACTTGGCCCTAAACCACACCGAAGAGCTGGCATGAAACCCAGAGCTTTCAGACTCTGGAGCCTCAGCCCTTCACCCCCTGATTCCATTGCTTCTTGCTAAATGCTGCCATTTTATCACAGAGGTTAGAATGCTGAGCATGTAGTAGGTGCTCTTTACTTTCTAATCTAGAGTAAGACAATTTATAAGCGTGAATTGAGTGAATGGATGGATGGATAGATGGATGGAAGGATGGACAGATGGATGAAAAAAGTTGACTGAATTTTGTGCTTGCAGAAAAAGAGGCCTCCCTCCACCATCTCTGGTCTAGGAGAGGGGAGTTGGGAGACCATGCAGTAAAGATACTTCATTTCATGTGTAATCATTGCAGGTGGTTCCTAACATTACTTATCAATGCATGGAGCTGAATTTCTACAAAATCCCCGACAACCTCCCCTTCTCAACCAAGAACCTGGACCTGAGCTTTAATCCCCTGAGGCATTTAGGCAGCTATAGCTTCTTCAGTTTCCCAGAACTGCAGGTGCTGGATTTATCCAGGTAATGAATCCACTTTTACATACTGCACAAGGTGAGGTGTTCATTGTCCTATCATTTCATTATTGGACTGGAAAGCTTGGTGCGTGGAGTCTCATCTTCATTCACTTATTCATTCATACAACAGATGTCTTATTAACTATATAACCTTGAGCAAGCTACCTCTATTCTCCAGGTCTCAGTTTTCTAATCTGTGAAATAGGCAGTTGGCTGAGACAGCTTCTAAAGGCAATTCTAATTTTAGGTTTTCTTTTAAGACAGGAGAGAAAATTAGCTTAAATTTTTTCATAAGCAGCTATTTATTGACTGCTTGCTATATGTTGTACACTCTATAAGAAGACAGGCATATATTGATATATAACACACAGTCCCTGTTGTTAAGGAGGCATATCTTCTTGAAAGAGTTAATACCTTAAAGTCCTGGGTGTGGTCCTGGGTACATAGTATATATTCAACACATTTCAATTATGATTTTTTGGATCTGGAAACTGATATAAAGATAGTGATATATAACAGTAGATGATAAACTATGTTTAAACTAAAGGTAACAAGTTGTATTTTTCAGAAGAGGGGCCTTCTCTGTGGCAGATAGTCAAGAAAGATTTCATGAACTGCATAAGATTCAAACAATGTCTAGAATATTAAAAGTAGTGTAGAGGATAGGGAATTAGGAAAAGACAAGTAACCCAAGGAGAAAGATGTCAAGATTAAAGGAAAAGATCTGCTGTGGGCAGGGAATAGTGGCTAAGATTTTCTTTTCTGATGCAGGGAAGTATATCGTTTGTTGTGGCAGGTGAAATTGTCATCATGACATTTTAGGGGAACCAAATTCTAAAAGGGTTTACATCATCGGGGCCTTATTTGCAAATAGAACTAGATAATGGATCATATTCTCTGCAATGGTTTGTAAAACATTTCAAAACATTTTACATATTTTTTATTATAGAAATTATTGATAAAGGCTAAGGTCACAGCATAAAAATCCTTTTTAGAGCAGACATTTCTGTAGAAGAGTGAACATATGACCTATTATACTCTAACTTGGATATAGATAGGATGTAACAAAGGGGTGATGGAACAATTCAAAGGCAATGGGATAGTGCATAGAGCCCTGTTGGGGTCAGAAGACCTGAGCCAAGTTTACCCCCAACATTTATAACCATATAACCTTAGGCATATTACTTCATCTCCCTTAATCTTAGTTTTCATATCTGATCAATGGATATGATGAATTATCCTGCTGGATTAAATGTGATAATAAATATTAATATGCTGTATATATTTAAATTTTTATAAAATATATTTTATAAGCATGAAGTATTATTCTTACAGAATTTCATTAGGTTTTTAAAATAATTTCAACTTTTATTTTTGATTCAGGGGTTTACATGGTTATATTGTGTAATGCTGAGGTGTAGGGTACAATTGATACCATCACTCAGGTAGTGAGCATAGTACCCAATAGTTAGTTTTTCAACTCTTGCTGCTTTCTCTCTATCCCCTCTCTAGTAATCCCCAGGGTCTATTTTTGTCATCTTTATGTCCATGTGTACTCCTCGTTTAGCTCCTACTTATAAAGTGAGAACACATGGTATTTGGCTTTCTGTTCCTTTGTTAATTTGCTTAGGATAATGGCTACCAGCTGCATCTATGCCATTATGTTCTAAATTTCAGTTTTCTGCATGAAAATTTTGTCAAGTACTCTATTAAGGTAGACCACCTCTCTCTCTCTTTTTTTTTTTTTTTCAAACAAGAAGTAGTTTTTCACCAAACAATGTCTTTTATGTAATTCATCTTCAATCCACTAGATACTCAATAAACTTGCCCCAGAAACCTTAAATCTGTGCTTACAGAGAGGCCAGCTTCCCTTCTGGTTAGCCCATAGGAGGTTCTGAATTAGGGCAAGCACAAATGATAGCACAATAGACATCCTTTGCCTTTTCATACAGTGTTCACATACAGTGACTCAACTAGTCTTGTAAGAATGCTTTGTGATAGACCAGGCAGCCTTCTTTCCCCTATAGAAATATATATATATTTCTTTTTATAGGTGAGGAAACTGAAGCTTGAATAATTTAAGTGACTTATATACATTATCATTGCTTGTTAGCCACAGACCAGAGATTTAAGTTCACATCTCCAGAATCCAACTTAAATGTTCTCTTTGTTTTAATACTCTACTTCTCTAAAGTGATCATCACCAGTGTAATTATATAGACATACAGCAAGACCCTTTCATTCTCACCTGATGTATAGAGCAATGCAGAGATAGAATGATGGGCTATAAAAATCATATAATTGAAAGAAAGAACTTCAAAAATAATCAAGTTCAGCTGTTTGATTTATAAATGTGATAACTAAAACCTAGAGAGGAAAAGAGGTACTCAAGATCACACAGTACGAGAAGACTGCAGAAGCACCAAACCCAAGCTCTTTTGTCCACTCTTCCAGTGTTCTTTCTACTATACTGCCTATCCTTTATCTAGTTACCAATAAATAACAAAAGCTTGGACCACAATGCTTTTATTATCTAGGAAACTCCTGAAGAAGCTAAAACGGGTGGGGGATATTGTAAATGTAATTCAGGCTGGATTAAGAAAGAACTTATTTGTACATTGTAACTGACAAGCACCTGCAATGCTGAAAGGAATTTTTCATTGGCTTGCTGTTTGCTGGCTGCATCAAAGCCCTGTCTCTAGGACATGTCTCTGAACATTGTGTGTAGCATGGCTTTCATTTCTTTTAGGATAAAATTCAAAACCCTTTATCTGGTTGGTAAACCTCTGCCTAATTGGAAACCTTCTTTCTCCACAACTCCATATTGTACACTCCAATTTCATCTCTGTTCTCCAACCATGGAAGCTATTTATCGTGATTCTTCCATGTGTCATTTTTTTGCTGTCAACCTTGGGGCTTTTGTGTTTGCTGTTCACTTCACCTCCTTTTATCGTTAACTTCTACTCATCTTTCAATTTTCAACTTAAGTGTTCTCAGAGAAGCCTACTTTGATTCTCTTGGTCCACAACAGTTCTCTGGATGTGAACTCTTGCAGCACATAATTTTCACTTTTTTCCACAAAACTCGCTCCTATCACCTGTTACAAGCATTTACCTCTGATAACAACTTTCAAATATCTAGCTATAGTGTAAGCACTTTTCATAAACATTAAGAGTATCTGTGACACTTATGTGTAATTTTTCATATCTCTGAAATTGATATTTACCAGTCATTTATCTTGGCTAACAACTAACAACTATCCATATTATCTGTACCAATCAGATGTATAATCACAATTTTGTGTGACAGAAAATGGCTAAACTTGATCCAAGGTTATTACATGCTTTATCAACTGCACAATCTTTATATATGTCAGTTATTGATCTTTAACTGATTTCCTTCTTATGGATTTTCTCCTCTGCTTATCATGTATGCCTAACATGACAAAAAAGAGCCAGTATGATAATACTCGATCTGTTGGGCTTCTTATTTGCTCATGCCATCATCATCTGTCCTGCTTGATGTCTTTGCCTATGCACAATCATATAACCCATCACATCTGTATGAAGAGCTGGATGACTAGGATTAATATTCTATTTTAGGTTCTTATTCAGCAGAAATATTAGATAATCAATGTCTTTTTATTCCTGTAGGTGTGAAATCCAGACAATTGAAGATGGGGCATATCAGAGCCTAAGCCACCTCTCCACCTTAATATTGACAGGAAACCCCATCCAGAATTTAGCCCTGGGAGCCTTTTCTGGACTGTCAAGTTTACAGAAGCTGGTGGCTGTGGAGACAAATCTGGCATCTCTAGAGAACTTCCCCATTGGACATCTCAAAACTTTGAAAGAACTTAATGTGGCTCACAATCTTATCCAGTCTTTCAAATTACCTGAGTATTTTTCCAATCTGACCAATCTAGAGCACTTGGACCTTTCCAGCAACAAGATTCAAAGTATTTATTGCAAAGACTTGCAGGTTCTACATCAAATGCCGCTACTCAATCTCTCTTTAGACCTGTCCCTGAACGCTATGAACTTTATCCAACCAGGTGCATTTAAAGAAATTAGGCTTCATAAGCTGACTTTGAGAAATAGTTTTGATAGTTTAAATGTAATGAAAACTTGTATTCAAGGTCTGGCTGGTTTAGAAGTCCATCATTTGGTTCTGGGAGAATTTAGAAATGAAAAAAACTTGGAAAAGTTTGACACATCTGCTCTAGAGGGCCTGTGCAATTTGACCATTGAAGAATTCCGATTAGCATACTTAGACTACTACCTCGATGATATTATTGACTTATTTAATTGTTTGGCAAATGTTTCTTCATTTTCCCTGGTGAGTGTGACTATTAAAAGTGTAAAAGACTTTTCTTATAATTTCGGATGGCAACATTTAGAATTAGTTAACTGTAAATTTGGACAGTTTCCCACATTGGAACTCAAATCTCTCAAAAGGCTTACTTTCACTGCCAACAAAGGTGGGAATGCTTTTTCAGAAGTTGATCTACCAAGCCTTGAGTTTCTAGATCTCAGTAGAAATGGCTTGAGTTTCAAAGGTTGCTGTTCTCAAAGTGATTTTGGGACAACCAGCCTAAAGTATTTAGATCTGAGCTTCAATGATGTTATTACCATGGGTTCAAACTTCTTGGGCTTAGAACAACTAGAACATCTGGATTTCCAGCATTCCAATTTGAAACAAATGAGTGAGTTTTCAGTATTCCTATCACTCAGAAACCTCATTTACCTTGACATTTCTCATACTCACACCAGAGTTGCTTTCAATGGCATCTTCAATGGCTTGTCCAGTCTCAAAGTCTTGAAAATGGCTGGCAATTCTTTCCAGGAAAACTTCCTTCCAGATATCTTCACAGAGCTGAGAAACTTGACCTTCCTGGACCTCTCTCAGTGTCAACTGGAGCAGTTGTCTCCAACAGCATTTAACTCACTCTCTAGTCTTCAGGTACTAAATATGAGCCACAACAACTTCTTTTCATTGGATACGTTTCCTTATAAGTGTCTGAACTCCCTCCAGGTTCTTGATTACAGTCTCAATCACATAATGACTTCCAAAAAACAGGAACTACAGCATTTTCCAAGTAGTCTAGCTTTCTTAAATCTTACTCAGAATGACTTTGCTTGTACTTGTGAACACCAGAGTTTCCTGCAGTGGATCAAGGACCAGAAGCAGCTCTTGGTGGAAGTTGAACGAATGGAATGTGCAACACCTTCAGATAAGCAGGGCATGCCTGTGCTGAGTTTGAATATCACCTGTCAGATGAATAAGACCATCATTGGTGTGTCAGTCTTCAGTGTGCTTGTAGTATCTGTTGTAGCAGTTCTGGTCTATAAGTTCTATTTTCACCTGATGCTTCTTGCTGGCTGTATAAAGTATGGTAGAGGTGAAAACACGTATGATGCCTTTGTTATCTACTCAAGCCAGGATGAGGACTGGGTAAGGAATGAGCTAGTAAAGAATTTAGAAGAAGGGGTACCTACCTTTCAGCTCTGCCTTCACTACAGAGACTTTATTCCCGGTGTGGCCATTGCTGCCAACATCATCCATGAAGGTTTCCATAAAAGCCGAAAGGTGATTGTTGTGGTGTCCCAGCACTTCATCCAGAGCCGCTGGTGTATCTTTGAATATGAGATTGCTCAGACCTGGCAGTTTCTGAGCAGTCGTGCTGGTATCATCTTCATTGTCCTGCAGAAGGTGGAGAAGACCCTGCTCAGGCAGCAGGTGGAACTGTACCGCCTTCTCAGCAGGAACACTTACCTGGAGTGGGAGGACAGTGTCCTGGGGCGGCACATCTTCTGGAGACGACTCAGAAAAGCCCTGCTGGATGGTAAATCATGGAATCCAGAAGGAACAGTGGGTACAGGATAAAATTGGCAGGAAGCAACATCTATCTGAAAAGGAAGAATAAAAACCTCCTGAGGCATTTCTTGCCCAGCTGGGTCCAACACTTGTTCAGTTAATAAGTATTAAATGCTGCCACATGTCAGGCCTTATGCTAAGGATGAGTAATTCCATGGTGCACTAGAAACGCGGGGCTGCTAATCTTAAGGAGCTTCCAGTGCAGAGGGAATAAATGCTAGACTAAAATAGAGTCTTCCAGGTGGGCATTTCAACCAACTCAGTCAAGGAACCCATGACAAAGAAAGTCATTTCAACTCTTACCTCATCAAGTTGAATAAAGACAGAGAAAGCAGAAAGAGACATTGTTCTTTTCCTGAGTCTTTTGAATGGAAATTATATTATGTATTATGTTATAGCCATCATAAAACCATTTTGGTAGTTTTGACTGAACTGGGTGTTCACTTTTTCCTTTTTGATTGAATACAATTTAAATTCTACTTGATGACTGCAGTCATCAAGGGGCTCCTGATGCAAGATGCCCCTTCCATTTTAAGTCTGTCTCCTGACAGAGGTTAAAGTCTAGTGGCTAATTCCTAAGGAAACCTGATTAACACATGCTCACAACCATCCTGGTCATTCTCGAGCATGTTCTATTTTTTAACTAATCACCCCTGATATATTTCTATTTTTATATATCCAGTTTTCATTTTTTTATGTCTTGCCTATAAGCCAATATCATAAATAAGGTTGTTCAAGACGTGCTTCAAATATCCATATTTATTTAACCAGTATTTTTCAAGGAAGTATGGAAAAGTACACTCTGTCACTTTGTCACTCGATGTCATTCCAAAGTTATTGCCTACTAAGTAATGACTGTCATGAAAACAGCATTGAAATAATTTGTTTAAAGGGGGCACTTTTTTAAACAGGGGAAGAAAATTTCCGCTTCCTGGTCTTATCATGGACAATTTGGGCTAGAGGCAGGAAGGAAGTGGGATGACCTCAGGAGGTCACCTTTTCTTGATTCCAGAAACATATGGGCTGATAAACCCGGGGTGACCTCATGAAATGAGTTGCAGCAGAAGTTTATTTTTTTTCAGAACAAGTGATGTTTGATGGACCTCTGAATCTCTTCAGGGAGACACAGACGGCTGGGATCCCTCCCCTGTACCCTTCTCACTGCCAGGAGAACTACATGTGAAGGGATTCAAGGCAGGGAGTATACATTGCTGTTTCCTGTTGGGCAATGCTCCCTGACCACATTTTGGGAAGAGTGGATGTTATCATTGAGAAAACAATGTGTCTGGAATTAATGGGGTTCTTATAAAGAAGGTTCCCAGAAAAGAATGTTCATCCAGCCTCCCCAGAAACAGAACATTCAAGAAAAGGACAATCAGGATGTCACCAGGGAAATGAAAATAAAAACCACAATGAGATATCACCTTATAACACGTAGAATGGCTACTATAAAAAAATGAAGTGTCATCAAGGATATAGAGAAATTGGAACCCTTCTTCACTGTTGGAGGGAGCGGAAAATGGTGTAACCATTATGTAAAACAGTACGGAGGTTTCTCAAAAATTAAAAATAGAACTACTATATGATCCAGCAATCTCACTTCTGTATATATACCCAAAATAATTGAAATCAGAATTTCAAGAAAATATTTACACTCTCATGTTCATGGCGGCACTCTTCACAATCACTGTTTCCAAAGTTATGGAAACAACCCAAATTTCCATTGAAAAATAAATGGACAAAATATGCATATACGTACAATGGGATATTATTCAGCCTAAAAAAAGGGGGATCCTGCCATTTATGACAACATGAATAAACCCGGAGACCATCGTGATATGTAAAATGAGCAAGTAACAGAAAGACAAATACTGCCTGATTTCACTTATATGAGGTTCTAAAATAGTCAAACTCATAGAAGCAGAGAATAGAACAGTGGTTCCTAGGGAAAAGGAGGAAGGGAGAAATGAGGAAACAGGGAGTTGTCTAATTGGTATAAAATTATAGTATGCAAGATGAATTAGCCCTAAAGATGAGCTGTATAGCAGAGTTCCTATAATGAACAATACTGTATTATGCACTTAACATTTTGTTAAGAGGGTGCATCTCATGTTAAGTGTTCTTACCATATACATATACACAAGGAAGCTTTTGGAGGTGATGGACATATTTATTACCTTGATTGTGCTGATGGTTTCACAGGTATGTGACTATGTCTAAAGTCATCAAATTGTATACATTAAATATATGCCATTTTATAATATCAGTTATGTCTGAATGAAGCTGTAAAAAAGAAAAGACAACAAAATTCAGTTGTCAAAACTGGAAATATGACCACACTCAGAAGTGTTTGTTACTGAGTGTTTCAGAGTGTGTTTGGTTTGAGCAGATCTAGGGTGATTGAACATCCCTGGGTGTGTTTCCATGTCTCATGTACTAGTGAAAGTAGATGTATGCATTTGTGCACATATCCCTATGTATCCCTATCAGGGCTGTGTGTATTTGAAAGTGTGTATGTCCGCATGATCATATCTGTATAGAAGAGAGTGTGATTATATTTCTTGAAGAATACATCTATTTGAAGTGGATGTCTATGGCTGTTTGAGATGAGTTCTCTACTCTTGTGCTTGTACAGTAGTCTCCTCTTATCCCTTATGCTTGGTGGATACGTTCCTAGACCCCAAGTGGATCTCTGAGACCGCAGATGGTACCAAACCTCATATATGTAATATTTTTTCCTATACATAAATACCTAAGATAAAGTTCATCTTCTGAATTAGGCACAGTACGAGATTAACAATAACTAATAATAAAATCGAATAGTTATAATAATGTAATAAAAGTTACGTGAATGTGATCTCTTTCTTTCTCTCTCGCTGTCTCTCTCAAAATATCTTATTGTTCTGTACTCACCTATTTTCAGACCATAACTGACCATGAAACCTGGGAAAGTGAAACTGTGGATAAGTGAGGAACTAACATATATACATGATTGTTTATCTACAGATGCATGCATCAGTTTCTTAGTATGCTTGAAAATGTATGATTTTGTGTATATCCGTGCTACATGTAAGTGTGGTTCTATTCATATTTGAATATGAATTCTGCATAAGTGTGTTTATTCAAGCAAATGTACAAGGCTCCGAGAAGGAAGATCAACATACAACTTGAGTATTGCAAGGCGGAAATATTCAAGGCTGACATTGGCCTCCTTCCTATCAGTTCCCTCTCCCAGATGGAAATTCTAGAAATGGCAGGTGAGGTGGACAAGCAGGGAAAGAAATTATATGCATAGAACAGAAGGAGAAGAAAGAGTAAAGTCAGGCCTCAGACAGCCTCTTTTTAGCTCTTTAAATCTTCTGGATTTAAGAGGGATGAAGGGTGGAATAAGGAGAAATTAATGCCAATTATAATGCCTTAAATTTGTGTGATATCTTACAACTTGAAACATATTCACAAAACTATAACTATATTTGAATATCTCATTAGCTGATTAAGGCAGCAAATCAATAATTAACTTGTTCCATTTTATTGATGGGAAAGCTGAAGTTCAATGAAGTAAATTTTTCAATAGGCCACAGAGTAGGAAAGTGACAAAACCTGAGCCTGGGCCTCCAGGTCACTCAAGGACACTTTCTTTCTTCCACACCCAATTGCTTCATGCTTAAAGTTGGCAAAACAGGAAGTGAAACTCCTGCAGTTTTCTGTGTGGTTGACACTAGCAAGGGTTTCTCAACTGAAGCCATGAATCATTAAGCCAATACATATGCATGTATGTTATACATACCAAATGATTTATTATAACCCTATCTTTCCATAAAGGACTTGAAGGAGCTTCAAACAAAGGATATGTGAACAATAGGGTTAATCAATAATAAGTAGAAAATCTGGACATAGAACAAAAAGAGGAGAGAAAGACACCGAGAATGAGCGTTAACACAGTGCTTTCCATTTTTCTGGTGTTTTGGGTAGTGTGGCTTTTGGAGAAAGCCAAAACTCAAATTCACTCCTTACCAACTGTGTTCCTTGGGCTCCACTTCTCTGAGAGTCTACATAGCTCAAATGTAAAATAAGAACAGAACTATGACTTTGTAAGGTTGCTCTAAGGATTGAAAATCATGTATTATGTTCAATACGGGGACACTGTTCTTATGGGTGAGTACTCCTCTAAGACTTTATTAAGAGGGCACTAGGAGAAGCACTGGGAGGTCTTCTCAGTAACAACGCTAAAGTAATTGCTGTTTTTCCAGCCCGTGGAACCACAGAAGTGACTGTAACTAAAATTAGGCATTTCTTTCTGGTTCAGTCTCTACTCACAGGATTGTGAGACCCCAGTCTTCGTCTGGACTCTATAAACTTTTTAGAAATCATCAGCAGGCTCCTGGAGAGGCTTAAATGAACTCACACAATATGTGACAGTGAACTCCCTGGGAGAGTGAAAACCAAAGTCTAAGCCAGTGTCTCCATTTACTTGTGTGATTGTGGGAAAGTCATTCAAGTGCTTTGAGGCTCAGGTCTTAATACATGAAATGGAGGTAATAATACCTTGTTGGCAGACCTCACTTGGTTAAAATGATAATGTTGATAGTTACAATAGTTACATTTAATTGATCAATTGTTTTATGCAAGGGCTTTATTTGTGCTATCTCACTTAGTTTGTCACATCAATGAATTAGAAAGATACTGAAGTATTTCCAATTTACAAATGAGGAGTCTGAGTCTGGGAGTCATTCTATCATGTGTCCACTGTCACCTGCTCATTGGTGGCAGCACTGAGATTAGGATCTAAGTCCACTTCACTGCAGAGGCAGGGCTTCTAAATACTGTTGTATGCCAAGGGCATCCTGCTCTCACAATGCATAAAACGTCGTATCTCACCATTATAATTTTGACTGATATTAAACAAAGAGAAGTATTATTATTGTTACTTGTTTTTATTTAGATTACAGCTGTAATAGCCAGGAAAAATAAATCAAAGAGCTATGTGATTAAAGATTTTTTAACAGTGAACAAATCAGGCCCACTAGATGATGGCCTTTCTTTGAACGACATGCTTAGGGTTGCTCTATCATGTCTATAGTTGGTCTGACTTCCTGATGGGCATCACAGACTTGTGATTAAACACGGAGGTTATGGGGGAAGTTCCAAAAGCTTAGGACTTTCCAGATGGTTGGAATAAGATCACACACTCTGGCTGCCCTTATGGAGATCACCGAACTTTTCAACTCAAAGTAAAATCTGTGGAGTAAATGGTCGATCAAAAGGAACCAACTATATTGAGCACCATGTGTGATCATCTGATCGTTACTGCTACCTTGCAAGTTAAAGGCTACTCTTCTCATTTTAGAAATGAGAAAAGAGATGCCCAGAGGGGACGAGTAACTTGCCTTAGGTCACACAGCTTATATTAATCACAATAACATTTGCCATATCTTCTGTAATTTTTTTGAAGTTGCTAAGCTTTTAGTGCATGTCTGGCACCATTTTAGTTGTATATTATTTCATTTAATTGTTAAAATGACCTTCTGATGCAGGTATTTGTAGTTTTGCCATTCCACAGATGAAGAAACTGAGATGAAAGGACTGAATTGTTCAATTGGAAGGAGCAGAATCAGGATATGAACTTGGATTGGCCTGATTCTTGGGGCTGCATTCTTTCCATAACATAATTGCTTGCTGTGATGTCCTGGGCTACTCTCCCAGGGATGGTTAGTGGAGTGAATGGAGAATAATTTAGACAAGGTCAGTAACTCCCATGCCATCTAGAAATTAAAAGTTTAAAAGGCAGAGTCTGCAACTCTCCTTGATTTCTACAGAAATAAAGATGATCCCTCCTGTGACAGTGCTAAGTGACAATTCTGAGTGTAAATGTGCTTTTTGGCACAAATTGTCCTGTCCTAATAGTCTTGATTATAATTATAAAATAATGGGTTTCTGAAAGGCTGCAAGCAGTTCTGGGAATGGCAATAAGGGTTTAGAAACGACGTGATGTTTATAAGAGAAGTGTTTTGTTGAAAATTAAACTCACGTTTAGGAGAAAGGATTGTGTTGTATGCTCCTAGGAAACTATCTCACTATGTAATTAAATCAAAACCAGCCAGTTACCAATTTGAGCTCTTGACTCATACTAAAAACACCCCATTTCCCATGGGCCAAGCAAGGCAGGACTGACCTGAAATAACCCAGCCTGACTCTATCCACAGCCACCCCAGGACCTTGCCCCTCCGTCTTTCTAGGGCTTGGCCGTGAGATGCTAGTGCATGACCCTTCTTCTTCCTGGGACTCTCCTTGTCTTTCCCTTTAGACTCTGGGAGGTCTCTTCTCCTCCTCAGAAAGGAATAAACACTCTTTCTATTTATGGGATTCCCTAGGAGACACTATATAAAAATATACAGTTAAAAAATAACTACTTAAAAAAAGACAACTTCATGTTGTCTCTACTGACTTCATTTTTTTTTAAGATGGGTAACAAAGACTCTCCAAGGTTAGAAAATTTTATTTTAATTTTTATAGGTTTGGAGAGTGCAAATGCAGTTTTGTTACATGAATATATTGCATAATGGTTTAGTCTGGGCTGTTAGGGTAACCATGAACTGAACAATGTACTTTGTACCTATTAGGTACTTTCTCATCCCTTAACCCCTTCCAACCTTTCTGAGTCTTCAATGTCTATTATTTCATTCTCCATGTCCGTGTCTACAAATTATTTAGTTTCCACTCATAAGTGAGAGCATGGATGGAACTGGAGAAAAGTATTTTCTATCCCAAGATCGGTTCCTAGATTTTGTGTCTCCAGATCACTTGCTCTCTCTCTTACATCTTTTCTATCTTCTTCTAGCCTCTTTTTGCAACCTTCATTTTGACAAAGAATTCCAGGCAGTCTACAGCTGATTTTATTTCAATAGAACTATTAAAATGGAAATCATATATGAAGATGACAAAGTTGACCAGGTCCCAAACTCTCACTTTTAAACAAATGCTTGGCTTAAGAATCACTTAAGGACTTTAATTCTACTATCTATGTGTCTATGTATCTACGTACTAATTATCTATCTTTATGATCTTTATTGCTAGAAATTCTGGTTTAATATCAGAGGTTAGTCCTAAGGAATTTATATTTTAAAATATTCTCCCAGTAATTTTCATGCACAGACAGATTTGGGGATTACTGTTATAATGGAAAATGGAGAATAACCACCCACATTTAATATGGTTATTGGTTTTGTTCTTGAGATTTATTGCTAAGATTCATGATAGCCAAGGCAACGTCAGATAATGTATTTTTATTTTACACTGTATAGTTGATTCTTCTCAATCCCACTAGATCAGACTGTTTGGGATACTAGGATTGGCCTATTTGATGGTGAGCTCACTACATCCATTTAGATGTGCCCATGCAATCATTTTAGTTCTCCTAGTTTCTACCTATCATGTTGTCATTTTCCCTTCTTTATCATCCCGGGTAGCTGAGACCCCACATAAATATATACCAGAAAAACGTCGTGGTCTTCTCTAAACTCTCTGAGGTATCTGTTGTCAATGTGATGTTGTTTTTTGTTTCCAGTCCAAAATATATCAAAGTAAAATTTAACTCCACTTTTGCTAAGTATTCATCTTGCCATGAGTACTAAGATTCCAAAAATGACTTTCCCTAAAAAACACAGGATTTCCTTTCAAAGACTTGCTGGGCCACTGCCAGTCTTCCCAGAAACTCCTTTTTCCTTGTCATTGAGGGGAATTGGGGAAGTGATCACTGATGGTTGAAATTCAGTAGTTTTGGTCTTTAAGCTGAGACCCTGAGTCTTCTGAGGAGTCTACTGCTCCCCAGTGGGAAATACCTGCTGTCAAAATTTTCCTGCTTGCAAACAGCACTTTTGAAATTAATGGCAGGGGATGAATATCTGGCTAGTGCTGTGCTCAGCTGAGTTATTACTGGGGCCTTCTGAGTCCTCTCTACACATCATCTTTGGCTGAATTAGCTGTGGTTTCAGCACCTGAGAGTCTAGCACCACTAAAGACAGGGAATACCTCTGCCAGTTTCTGGCATATTAACAGCTGAGATCAGATAAGTGAGCAGAGATAGAGGTAGTGTGGTTTAGGATTCAGGTCTGCCACTAGGAGTGCACCTCTAGGCTCAGGTCTCTCATCTGTAAAATGCGACATTTAGGTCAGATCAGACTTTCAAAAGTGTGACATGTTAGTAAATAAAATGATTTTATGTGGTTGACAGATGAATGTATTACCTTTAATGGTTATATGTTTATTTTCATGGTTACTTTTATTTATAATAAATTTTGTGACTAGCTAAGAATCAATTATCTCTTTAAAATATATTTAAGTTTACAATGTGGGCCAACTTAGGAAAAAAACGGGACGAAATGAATTATATAAAATGTATGCAGATTTGGAAAAATTTTGAAGGTGTCACAAGAAAGACTGGCAGTCAGAAAGCAATGAACCAAATGGCTGCTGAGGGTCAGGCCAGCTCTCTGACATTCTAGCATGTTCACAGCTCCAGGGCTGTATCCTTACCTATAAATTGTGGCGATTGGAGTAAATGTCCATTCCAGGAATTCTATTCTATGATTAGAGATGTAACTCCATCATCCAGATTTTCCAGCATCCTTAACATGTGGTTTTAGCGTTCTAAACCTGATGATCCTATATCAAAATGGGAGACTCATTCATCAAGTCATGATGTATCCATGTATTTATAATATTTCCCATGTTCCCTCATTTCTGAAAAGGATTAAGCTATCAACCTCATTGAGTTGTAGGTGAAAGGCTGTGGAAACAAGACATTGATAGTGAAATGGCTCCACCACTAACAGGCTGTTGAACAAAGGCAAATCTCTTGATCTCTTTGCTCTTTGATCTCTGTGTCTTTATCTATGAGATAACGTTATTTTTATGCTGTCTTCTGTGAAGATTTTGAGAATGAAATGAGACAGAGGCTCCGATAAAATTTAGGGAAGTGCTATATAAATGCAAGGAGTTATGATAACAGATTGAAAACTCCTCCAAGGACGAGTTTCTCTTTTGCCCCATGTTATAAACACAAGAATATCTTCCGTTTTGCCTACGTATTCCAAAAGCTTTTAAATTAAGCTATATGTCATTCTTACAGGAGTCTCCTCTATTTCAGCAATGTGTATACTTGGTCAGTTTTAATTATCTTAAAGGAGAAGAATACAGTTTCTCTAAACTCAAGCACTTTTGTGGATTAATCCTTGCAATTATTCTTTCTTCTTTCCCATACTTGACATTTAAAGTGATATCTCCCAGGCTCCTACACTGTTAGTCACAGAGGTACCATTCGACCCCTTGTGCCTCTTACCATATGTGAATTCTTGTCAGTTGAGAGTAAACTTTCTTCATAAATTTCACAGTTGTGGACTGATAAAAACAGAGACCTCTGGTTCCTCATCCCTTCCTGCTTTCTTTCTTGAAATGCCATTCATGATGATCCCTTATATCACTATAGGGCTGCTATCATCCTTCATCCATATGCCACTGCAAATAGCAACCAACAGTGTCCTTAGTGCCAGCACTCCCAGGCATGCCCCTTTTCAAGCAGCAGGGTCAAGCCGCTCCCTTCCTGAGCTGTGGCATCTGTCTCTAAATCATGCTTCCTCTTTGCCTGCTGCAGGCCCTTGTCTCTGCCCTTTACTTTTTCTGGCTCTTGCCACGGTTTAGAATAAAACTCTTCCAAATATCTGAAGCTCAATTCTGTTGCCATTCTAAGCACTCTAAATGTCATCACAATCCTCCTTCCTTTGCATTTTCTTATTGGGCACTAAGTTAGTTCTTGCTTAGTAAGTCTTGTCTTTCTCTCTGCTTTGACCTGTCAGTATTCCAACTTCCTTATTTTTTGATGTTCATTTTCTCTTTGCTCTCTTTCTTCCTTTCTTGTCTGTGAACTCCATTAACCGCTTCTGCATGTGACCATTAATGTGCCTGTCTTTCTTCTCATGTGTTAGAGAGAACAAAGGCTTTGGGAATCAGACAGATCTGTGTTCTGATCCTGTCTTATGGTATTTGTCTTGTTTGTCTCGGCTTAAATTGGGGATAATATCTACCTCTCAGTTTTGTTGGCAGTTCAGTACACGGAAATAAAGTTCTCACTTTCTTTTTCTCCTTGAGAGTGTTCTTTATTTTACTCATCTGGCCATCTAATATTTATGAAGAAGCTACCCTGTGGTTGAAAAGGCACATGAAGCTGCAGAAGTAAATGAGCAAGAAGTGCCCTCAAAGTTATGGAGTTCAGATTCATTTTGGCAAGAGAGGCATGTCAATACACACACACACACACACACACACACAATGTTATGCCAACATGAAGGGTGGTGTGGAGTGGAGGGTTGTTCTTCCTAGGAGCAATCAGAGAAGGCTTTACAGAGGAGGGCCCACTTGAGCTGGAAATTGTAAAAGAACAGCTCTGCAGATGGATCTTTAAATTCTTAACCTAAAAGAAGAGCAAAAATGTAAATGATAAATCTGGGAAGTAATAAGTAGAAGACCATGCATAGCAGAGTGAAGGAAAGAAACAATATAGTATAAATACTGAATTACATGAAAGCCAATAGTTAATTGGCATCAGCTGACCCTGGCAAAGACATTTATCTGGACTATGTCTCAATTTGCTTATCTGTCAGTTAAGGATGATATATTAAATGAGTGCTTATACAAACAAAGTGCTTAAAACAGTGCAAGGCACTTCACAGTCATCAAAAATACTAATTTTTTTATGTGCTTTCATTATGAAATGGGGAGCATACAGCCAGACAGAAGCCTAGGTAATTTCTTAGCATTAAGCCCACTGGTTTGTGCTGCCTTGCATTTAGGAGGCCCAAGTCCTCATCCTGGTGTTGGTACAAACTTGGTGTGTGACACTGGGAAGTTATAACTCAGGCTTGACATAATACAACTTGTTCTTCGGCTTCAAAAACTTTCCCGGAATTGGAGTGACCCTACCCTCCCTTTCAAGAAACAGACAAATCTCCTAGAATGTTACAACATAAGGGTTGAAGAAGCTGTTGTTAAGTGATCATCTTGTTACTGCAAAATTGTTAAACTGCATAACAGAGTTATGCAATTTCTTCTTCCCCTATTTTTTATTTTATTTTTTCCATAAGGTATTGGTATTTCATTACATAAGTTCTTTAGTGGTGACTTGTGAAATTTTGGTGCACCCATCACCCAAGCAATATACACTGCACCATATTTGTAGTCTTTTATCTCTCTCCCTCTTGCCACTCACAGTATTTGGGGTGTCTTCTGGGTCCTGCAGGAGCAGTCCACTTCCTTGAGAGGGTTTGTGGGTCCTCTCGGGAGTGCTGGTTTTTTCTTGCAGTCAATTTGGAGCTAAAATTCACAATGCAAGCCTCTGGATGCTGCTCTGTCTGGAGCTGCAATCTAGTCCTGACTCCTATCTGCCATGATCCCCTCCATACACCTTCTTCTCTTATTTTTATGCCAATACTCGCTTCCCTGGAGTATACACTCTAGATGGATAGAATACATCACCTAGAAATTAGCAGCTATATAAACAGAAATTAGATTATTCCTTGAATGCAAAGTGTTATACCTGATGGTGAAAAGAGAAGATACAATTGCCTCCTGCCCTCAAGGAGATGCCAAGTGATCAGGCAATCAGTAGAGACATAATGTGAAGCACCAGAAACTGAAACCTTAGAAAGAACTCTGTACAATGGGGCACATTGGTGCTACAGACTCAGCCTGGCCTTCCCTGCCTCTTAGCTAGCCTCCTGTTCTGCCTGATGTCACAAGGACAGTGAGAGGCGTGGTCTGAATTTGAACCAGATCTACCTGTCCCCACTGCACCATGCTGACTTTGTATGAAGAAGCCACCAGGCCAGTGGTGGTGGTGGTGATAGTAGCGGTAGTGAAATTCTATTGCTAATACTACCTCTACCAATAATAATATAAAAGGGGAGAGATGGAGGAAAAGGGGTGGGGAATCAAGTGAGGAATCAACTGAAGCAGTTCTACTTGATTCTGTTTTATGTTTTCGGTTTTTTGTTGATGGTTTAGCTTTTGTGATCTCAATTTTTGTTCTTTTTTGTTTGTTTTTGTCATTTCCAAAACTTCTGCTCAGCTTTCTATCCACTATAGTGATTCTTTCTACTACCATAAAACAATAACAATAAAGATCATAATAATGAAAAAATACAACATTCTTAAGTCCATTTATACCAAGTGAAACAGTCTTTGAGCAGTTTCCATGAACCAGGCACTATGTTAGGTGTTTTACATGCATGATCCCATTTAATATTCCCAACCACCCTGTGAGGCAGGTGTCTTCATCATCGCCATTTGGCAGAGGAGGAAACTGAGGCTAAGGGAGGTTGAACCGATCCATCCAAACAACTTAGCTAGTAAATTACAGATAGTAAGATGGAAGATTAGAGCCCATATGTGCCTAATTCCAAAAGCTGAGCTCTTAAATCCTACCCTGAAATATCTCCTAAGCATGATTGTTCAGATTATGCTAAAAAATCCAGTGACAGGGCTGATTATTTCCTCAAATGTCTCATTTGTTGTTTGGCAGCTCTGATGAGAGATATAAAGATGGAGATACATAAACTGACCATATCAGTCCCCCTATGCATGAGAGTTGGCCCATTATTTTCACCTGTGATATGGAATAAGAACCAAGAGTTGTTTCTTTACATGCATTTGGATATGATATAAAGGCTTGTTATTGGAGCTGGATCCTGCCCTTTTCTCACCAGGAGATTCTGGCTGGCTTGGAGCAGAAAGCCTTTGTTCTGGGATAGCAACACCAATATTCTGCCTAGGAGAAGCCTCCTGCAGGGTCTTTCTCTTTTTCTCAGCTTTGTTTGATCCTCAGTAAGGTGCTACTTGAGCTCTCTGGGAGGTAGAAAATGTTAAATGGATGTACACAGATATCCCCTCCTCTGTAAGTTCCATGGGAAATGTTTTAAAATGGGTTCATTGGTGTCTCCCAGTACACTGGGGTACTGGAATACAATGTGTTTTTATGAAATGGGTGATGGATGTCATATACTCAGCATGGTGCTTGACACATGCTGTGTGGTCTCAACATGTGGTCAGCTTCAGTAACTAGCTGATAAGCAAGTGTTAAAGAAGGCAGTAGAATGAATTTCTCATAGGCATGGAAACTAGAAAGGCAACCAAGAGGCCGGGCTCAGTGGCTCACGCCTGTAATTCAAGCACTTTGGGAGGCCCAGCCGGAAAGTTCATGAGGTCAGGAATTCAAGACCAGCCTGGCCAATATGGTGAAACCCCATCTCTACTAAAAATAAAAAAAAAAACTACCCAGGCGTGGTGGCACATGCCTGTAGTTCCAGCTACTCAGGTGTCTGAGGCAGGAGAATCGCTTGAACCTGGGAGGCAGAGGTTGCAGTGAGCTGAGATTGCTCCACTGCACTCTGGCCTGGGCGAAAGAGCATGACTCCATCTCAAAAAAAAAAAAAAAAAAAAAAAAAATAGGCAGCTGAGAATCTGAGAATCCCTATACTGCCATAGCATGGATGGTAGAACAGGCATTACCCAGAACACTGTCTATTAATTTAAAAATGTTGACCGAGCTCATACTACCTGCCAGGCCCTGAAGAGGAATGCCACAAAAATCCAAATAAAGTATGACCTCCATGCTCAGGAGGGTCAAGTCTAACTGTGCAGACAGGGAAGAGCAGTATCCTGGGTACATTCCTAAAAGTGTATGCAAAGTATATTGGGTCATCTGGCAGCCAACTGACAATAATAGTTTGCATTTCTGGAGAGCTTCCTCCCTGCACAGCGCTCTTCAAAGTGCTTAAGTGAATTAATTAATCTACTCCACTCTAAAGATAGGAAACTTAGGCACAGTGCAGCTAAGAACCCCACCTTAGAGCATTACAAATCCAGAGGTCACAGAAGCAGGATTTGAACTCATCTGAGACAGATTTGAGCTCTTACCATACTTCTATCTACTTCTAGGAAATAGAATAAAATAAAACACAATTGGGAGGCCAGGCATGGTGGCTCACAGCTGTAATCCCAGCATTTTGGGAGGCTGAGGCGGGCAGACCACTTGAGTCCAGGAGTTCAAGACCAGCTTGGCCAACATGATGAAACCCCGTCTCTACCAAAAACACAAAAATTAGCTGGGCGTCATGGTGCAAAGGTGGCTGAGGCAGGAGAATCACTTGAATCTGGGAGGCGGAGGTTGTAGTGAGCCAAGGTTGAACCACTGTACTCCAGCCTGGGTGACAGAGCAAGACTCCATTTCAGGAAAAAAAAAAAAATCTTCATATCAAGCCCATCCATTGGCAATATTGCCTTCCTCTTTTTAAAATAAAAAATGTTAAAATTGGGGAAATATATACTGCGTGGCTACCATGACCCTGTTCCAGCTAGGGACAAAAACAATGGGAAAAAAAAGCATGATTCTTAATCTCTCGGTAGGAGTTGATGATTTAGGTGACAGAGGGACAGACATATAAACATGTGGTTATATTGTAGTGTGACATACATGAGGTAAAGATTAGTGATTTGGGGTTTGGTGACAGACAGACCTAAATCACTGATCTACCACGTAGAAGCTGTGTGACCTGGGGCAGGTTACGCTACTTAACCCTTCTGTTTCTAAGTTTCATCATCTAGTCTGGTACATTGAGGATAATGCAGATATTTGCCTCAGAGAATTATAATGGGATAAAATACATTAATATGATGAATAGAAATTAATTGGCACACCATCATATAGTAAGCACTTAAATTTGTGATACCTATTATTACAATTGTTTTTAATAATAAAAATAAGGGTGAGATAAAGAAGAAAAAAATTAGAAGGACAGCAGCGGGGAAGACCCAGAAGGGCCTGGAATGTCTCTTAAGGTGTTTAGAAATACTGAAGTTCTTTATTCTAGGGAGGGAAAAGATTGGAAATGAGATGTAACTCTTGTTACTCAGGGGATGGTGTGGTGGGTGGATTGAAACAGAAAAGACTGGCCCTAGGAACCCATCAATAGAACGTGGAGACTTTACCCTCAATTGCTTTGATGAATGTCAAAGAGATTCCTGATCTTGTTACAAAAGGAACTCAAAAATCACGAGACATGGATACTGTAGTCCTTTTTAGCTCTGTCCCACAAAGCATGGAGTGGGACTTTCAGGGCCAGAAACACAATCTGTTCTTTTAGAGAGTTGGTAGCAACTGTGATATCTCCTGTGGCCTGACCCAACAACTTGGGCTCCACTCATTTATCTCAATAGCTCAGGCACTAGATATATATAGAACCGTGGTGACAACAGGCAGAAGGTAATTTAATTTGAGCAAAAGCCTCAAGTGGAAGAGACAGGAGGTCCTTCTGAATGGAAATGCCTAACATGTACGACTTTGGTTTTTTTTTTTTTTTTTTGTATCCCCTAGCAAAGGCTCAGTCTCATCACGTATCAGGTTGTATTTGACCAAACACCAGAGGGAAAAGAGAAACAATCTAGGCCAGTGGTTATGAAAGGAAAAAAGAACCTCTTCTGAAAAAAGAAAAAAAAATACATGCGTCTTAGTCCCTTGGTAGGTTTGAAAGAGGAGAGTAAGATTATCGGTAATTCTCATGCTATCATTTACTTCCTATGAGCTGACAAGTCATTCTCTCTTAGATCCCCTAAACTTGCCCCAGAATATATTAGCCAGAGGATGAGGGGACAGGCTCACTTAGACTGTAATTGTGTATGTGTGTTTGTGTGTGTGTGTGTGTATGTGTGTTTCTCTCCTATTTTTTATCTAGATACTCTCTTTGCTTCCTCTGCAAATGGCTACTCTGTCACCATTTCCCTTTTTTTAAAAAAAATCTGTGGTTTAATTACGTGTCTTACTGTTCCTGTTATGTAGAGACAAGCCAGTCTGGGTGCAAATCGTGATTTTTACCACTTCTTGCATGAATAGCTTTAAGAAAGTCATATAACCTTTGTCATCTTCAGTTTGTTAACATGCCAAATGGGGATAAAGATGCTTACTTTCTTAGATTAGGATGGGGAGGGAGTTAGATAGTGGAGGTAGACCACTGGCACACAGTAGGGGTTTAATAAATGCTATTTCCCCACTCTGTGACTGCATGGCCCCAGCTGCCCTCGTGGCCTTCAAATCCTCCCACCATACTGTGCCCATTGGCTTCTCCCTGTGTGCATAGACCATGCAAGGGAGGTTTCTTACCTCCCGTATTCTCCCCTTTAATCCATCCACCACACCATCCATGAGTGACAGATGTAAAAACTCATTTCTGATCTCATCCCTTGCTAGGATAAGGAGCTTCAACATTTCCCAACACCTAATTTCTATCTCCTTAAGTCCTTTCTATCCTTCAAAGTCCAGCTAAAACTTCATTTCTTCTGGAAGCCTTCTCTGACCAGAGCATCAACCAGTGTTTGCTATTGCACTGAATTCCAGTAGGATTTCGGGCCCATAGGGGTCCCTTGGATATTCCCAAGCACTCACAGGATGCCAGGTTGTGTGCTGGCATATGCCCTCCATAGACTCTACTTGACCCCAAGCAGAGCGGTAGATGGACATTACAGGGCATAAGCAGGTGTGGAGTTAGCCTAAGCCTGAGTTTTCAGGGGAACCAGACCTAACCAACACTGAATGAACTTCCTTGGGAGGCAGTGACTTCCCAAACTGTGACCAGCCTTGATGGTTAGGGACCCCCAATTCTGGGGCAAGGAGCTAGTTCAAGAGAAACATCCAAGGGTGGGGGCTGGGCCTGCAATTGGATAGGTAATAATTTTATCTTTGGTTGACACATATAGAACTGAGATGTAGTTAAGTGGTCGTCAAACCTAACTAATAACCAAAATCTCCTGGAGAGGGTGCTTTGAAAAAGAGAAAGGTTCATGGACCCCAACCTTGAAGGACTTAATGAAACTCTTCTAAGTTATGAAGAGGAAGTGCATATTTTTTGAAATTCCCTGGGTGATTTGATCATTAAGAAGATTTGAGAAGCACTGATAAAGCCAATTCACCTTGTTTCACAGGAAGGAAGCTGATATCTCCACTATGTGTTTTCTGTCATCTCCAAGGATCCCCTATGTGTTATAGTCAAATATTTCAGCATTTGAGGAATTCATTGCATTTGTTACCCTAGAAGAATCAGAAAAGAGGGCAGTGTTTCCTCTCTTACCATCTGTACATACACTGTAGCAATTTCCCAGGTCCAGTTTCTGGCTAGGTATAGCTATGGAAGCCAGCGTGTAATGATGAATCTGTGTCTCAGGCACTGTGCAAATTGCTTCGCCTGCACTGCTTCACCAAGTCCTGTGGACTTCCTCTGAGAATTAGTGTACTTATCCTTATTTTACAGATGAAATTGCAACAAAGAAGTTAACTAATTGGCCCAAGATTCCATGGCTAGCAAGTGGCAAAGCCAGAATTTAAACTCCAATGCATTTATCCCAAAAGCTGTTCTCATACATGCTCTATGATGCTTCTGAATTTTAGCACATGTATCTGAATATCTGTTGTCCAGATCCAAGTTTTAACATGCAGCTTCACAGGTCATACATAGCCACTTCCTTACATCATACTTTTTCCCTAAGACATTTAAAATCGTCTTTCAAATAAATTCTTTTTCTTGTTTCAAGAAAAAATCTTGTTCCTACAAGCATATTTTAGTGTGTGTTTTGAGGGGAAGGTAAATTTATTTAAAAACATGCTTTTTGAACTTTCCTATGGTATAATTAAGATCATACATCTTCCCACCCAGCCACCCAGATGGGACATATAGACTGGTATGCTGGTAAATATTTAACAACCAGCTCTCCAGGGGTAAGATGGGGGGAATAGAAAGCCTTGATTCTGTTTGCCAAATTCTATGGTGTAAATACATCCACCATGGCTAATTTCAAGATACCAACATGGTGTCAATAAATGTGGGATTGGGAAAAGATGCTTACCATCAGCTCTCAGCAGAGAAATTGTAATATCTTTCCCTCTATCTTTTTAAATCTCTATTCTTGCTCACACATAAATCACATCAATTTTCCAGGTCCAATTTCTGTCTAGGCATAATCATTAAAACCAACATTTATGGAGTGATCTCTGTGTTTCTAGCACTGTGAAAATCACTTGATATAGTTTAATAATAGCATTTGTTGTATTTTAACATCCGAGAATATACTAAATAGGATTTCCAAACATGTTGCTCTTTACTGACCGATGTGTAGCCCACCGATCTTGATGAAGGCTGGTTGAAATATAGGTAAAGGAGTGACTCTGGACTTACGCACAGCTCAATCCTTACCCTTGCTCTAGCACTGTGAGAGGTGTGACCTCGTTTAAAGCACTTAATCTCTCCTGGATCAGGAACATATGTCTAAACATGCTGACAACACAGAACTGTTAGGACAATTAAATAATAGACCATATATAAAATACTGGGCACATTACAGATGATCAATAAGTGTTAGCTATCGACCCCTGCTCCCTTCATGAATCATTTATAGTTTATCAATCCACATTGCCTTCTTTCTTATACTCAAGCTATCTGTACTTGCTCTTCACTCAGAGCTCATATTCTTTGTTTCTTAGTTGTGTTATATACCCCCTATGATAACTTGTAATTTCTCTGTATTTGTGTGATTCTATTGTCATCCTTCAAGGCTTCCTTTCTAAGCCTCTAGGCTTTTCTCCTTTGTGTTACTACTTTTTTCTTAGACTCTATCTTTCTCAGTTACGCTTTTCTCTTTCTTTTTGGATGTGTGGTCTATAACCAGTGGGACTCTTAATCTCAACTCTTTGCTTTTTGCTCCATTAATTTCTTAGAATACTCCTCCTCCTCATTTCTCCTCTGGATTTCAGACAAAGCCGTCTTTACTGATGTGTGTTCTGTTTGCTTCTCTACACAAGAGCAGCCTTCACTGTCCTCTTTATTTCTTGTATCTTGTACATTCCTGGCTTCTGCCTACCCTCTCCTGCAACTCCCAGGTGCTCCCACTGCCTCAACCTAAAATCTTCTGCCTTTATTTTGCCATTTCTTCCCAAAGGACGTCTATATCCTTCTTCAGTCAGCCCATTATTTTTCTTTCTCTTTCATTTTTTCCCTGAAACTCCTCCAGCTGAGTATATTTTCCCTTTCATGATGCAAAAGACTCAGAGGCAATTTGTATTGATATCTCTATTCACACCATAAGGGTAACATTTATTTTTGAGGCTGTGTAGCTCAGCTCTTGTCACTAAGGTGGAAAAACAAAACAAAACAAACATTTCTGTCTCCACACTGAAATCTCTTTCATGAGTCCCTGTACAGAATGACAGGGTGGGGCAGCGGATAGTACACAGACCTGACCTAGTTTTAGGTTCAACTGTCACAGCCATGTGATCTTTGAGCAAGGGAATTCACCTGCTTCAACCTCAGTTTTCCCATCAATAAAATGAAGCAGCAGTGCAGTATAGGGGCTTTGGAAATGGACAGATCAGTGTCCAATTACTGGCTCATCTTACTAGCTATGCTATAAGAGCAATTGTAGGTCACCCACTTCTCTCAATGACAAGAGCTTCTTCATCCATGAAATAGGTAAATCTCAGCACTGAAGGGAGGATTCAGTAATATTGTGTGTGTAAAATAACCCATGGCTTAGTCCTTCATAAGCAATCAGGACTGGAATTTATTATTATTAGGATACTATTAGCTTTCTTAGAAGTGGCATGGCCTCTTACATATGTCTGACTTTGCTCATGCTGCTCTCTCTACCCAGAGCATCCTTTCACTTCCTTCTAAAGTCTCTTCCATGCCTCTTTTTTGGCATCTTTTGCAAAGCCTTCTCCAATCACCCCATTTCGCTGAATAGAATCAGTCACTCCCCACGGTCTGTTCTCAGAGGACTTTGTCCATGTTCTGTTTCTAGGTCTAATCACCTGATTTTGTAGCTGTCAGTTTATTTACAGGTGCACTTCCTATACTTCAATCTGAACTATGAGCTTCTAGAGAGCTAGACTATGCCTTTTTTTCTCAATCTCTCAGCACCAGACACAATGCGTAACAAATAGTAGGTGCTCAATATATATTTGCTACTAAATGGAAGAATTGATGAGGACAAATGATAGGTGCTCACTCTCAGATTGTGATGAGTGAATGAAAGAGGAAAAAACCCTGTTTCTATAATTAGGCCATATGGCAGGGGCATAGGCACAGGCCATCCAGGGAACCCCAGTGTGTAGGACCAGGTCAAAATTGGCTCAGCAGCCAATTTTGTTTTTTCTTCCTACTTGTTTTCTAGAACAAAGTAGGTTGGGTTTTTTTTTTTTTCTTTAACCTCTAGGGTTGAATGGCTCCAGATTAAAAAATAAGAACAATATAGGGCAGGAAGACTAGCAACTCCATAGAGCAATCTCTTTATTTGGCCTCCTTAAGCAGAAATTCCCAGACAATCTGAAGTTTTGACACCTTATCATCTTTCATTTTATTTCCTCATATTTGCACTTATTTTCTCATACTTATTCTGATGAAAATGGCACAGGGAAACAATAAAGTATAATGTTGTTTCTGTTTCAAGTGAACTAAAATTACAAATGCTCCCCTACTCCCCTTTTCTTTGCTGACATTTTTGTGGGCGAGACTAACATCTACCTTATTACAATGTACCAGGCTTTTATCTGTTTCTGGGAACATGATTTAATCTATGAAACACAACAGTTCAACTATTCACTCAATCAGCATTTATTGAATGCAAAGTATGTTCTAGGTATCATATGATATACCAAGAATAATAAAAAATGATGACTTGAAAGACAGTCCTAAAAGAGCAGTCAGGGATTGGAATTTCAGTCTGTACCATCACCCCGTATTAGCCCTGTAATTGGGGCATGTCATGTGGACTTCCTGAGTCTCAGTTTGTGCATCTCAGAAATGAGCATGAAAAAGTTGCCTTCTCTCTATCTCACAGGGCTATTTTAAAGCTCAAATGAAATAGTGTACTCAAGAGCTTTGAAAACTGAAAAGTGTCATGGAATGGCACAGAATGACATTAAGAGTTTTGGGTTTTTATTTTTCACATTGGATATCATGAGACTCATTTTGAGGAAATTGGTATAAATCAAGCATGAGACTAGAAAATGAAAGCTGGTAAAATGAGCCCTGAGATGATTCCTTGAGCTCCAACTCTGGTGCAAATTAATCAGTTTGTCTCTGCTGTCTGGGACTCACTTTCCTTATCTTATAAAATGAGATAGCCAGAGAAGATAAGCTCAAAAGACCCTTCTAGCTCTGAGAGTGTTCTTCTGTGGTTCTATGAAAATGACTTCTGCTGGCCTGAACTTTGTGGTAAGTTATGTTTAGAACTCCACACACCTGGAAAGGAAAGAGAGCAGGACAAGATTGAGTTCTTTAGGTCTGGGAGCACAGTTGATGGATGAAGGACTCAAGAACAGACAAGTTCTAATCTAAGGGCAGAGAAGGCTGAGTTATAGGGTCACCTTTCTCTAAGCACCTTTCCCTTCATGAGTTCCTTGTGGTCCATTAAAAAAAAAAAAAAAAAAAAAAAAAAAAGAAGGCTGGGCATAGTGGCTCATGCCTGTAATCTCAGCACTTTGGGAGGCCAAGGCGGGCGGATCATGAGGTCAGGAGATTGAGACCATCCTGGCTAACACAGTGAAACCCCATCTCTACTAAAAATACAAAAAAAAAAAAAAAAAAAAAATTAGCTGGATGTGGTGGCACATGCCTGTAGTCCCAGCTACCCAGGAGGCTGAGGCAGGAGAATTGCTTGAACCCGTGAGGCAGAGGTTGCAGTGAGCCAAGATCACGCCACTGCACTCCAGCCTGGGTGACACAGCGAGACTCCATCTTAAAAAAAAAAAAAAAAAAAAAAAAAAGCAATATTTTATGACTATTTTGGAATAAAGATAATATAATGCAAAATCTACTCTATATTTTTCTTTTAATATCAAAAATTTAAAACTTATTGTGGCCCTCTGAAAATATGGATTTTAGTCCCTATGCCTACCATACCTAAAGGGTAAGTTGGCCTGTTAGATTCTCCTAAAAGTAATGGTACATTTTACTCAAAGAACATGTAGCCTGCCAGCCACTGAAGCTGTACTTTCTTCTAGAGCAGGTTTTCTCAGCCTTAACACTATTGACTTATGTGCTGGATAATTATTTGCTGTACAGGGCTGTCCTGTCCATTGTAGGATGTTTAAGAGCATTCCTGGACTCTATTCAGTAGATGCTGGTAGCATATCTGCCTTGATTGTGAGAACAAAAAATGTCTCCAGACATTGTGAAGCATCCCCTGGGAAGCAAAATAATCCTCATTTGAGAACCAGTATTCTAGAATATTTTTTCTAGATTATGTTCTACTTCATGCTGAGCTTTCATGAACTTCTGGGGCAAGGGCTCCTTACAACACACTTGATAAAACTGAAGTCCTTACATAGACCTATAGGCTCTCCCTCACCTTGTTCCGGCTTCATTTTCTATATTCTTCCTGTCACCTATGTACCTCCAGCCTCAATGACCTCTTTGGTGTGCCTTGGACCTGCCAAGCACATTACTACTACCTAGAGCCTTTGGAATGGATCTTCCTGCTTTCTGGAACATGCTTCCCTCAGATAATCCACTAGGATAACTCACTCACCTTTTTCAATCTTGCTTTTAATATTACCTTTATAATGAGGCCTAGACACCCTTTTTAAGATTACAATCCTGTCCCTTGACATGCCTCTTTTCCATTCTCTGTCTCTCTTTTTTCCATAGATTTTTACATGCGTTTTTACCTATGAAAATGTTCCATAGCTTATCACCTTCTAACATACCATATGATTGATATTATGTAATTATTTACATAATAAATTATTTATTGTATCTATCATTTATTGTCTTTCTCCCTCTGCTAAAATATAAACTCTACAAGGACAGGGATCTTTGTTTTGCTTATTTTGTTCATGGATGTATCCACAACTATGACACAGTAGGTGTTCAATACATGTGCACTGGATTGAATTGAATTGAATTGAAGGACCTCCCTCCGTCCAGGAACTTATTTCTTCTTCTGATCCCAAACTTGCATCTCTGTGGCTCCCTTGTCATGAGACCATTCCTTGAGATATGGTCCATGGAGTGGTCCATGAGACCACTGAGACAGTGGAGTTTTGTATCTCTTCCTGACGCCCTTTCACCCTTTGTGAACATATTTCTGTTTGTTTGTACCCCTCTGTTTCTCTTTTGTCCCTGGGCTGCCTGGAAAAGCAGAGGGGACACTTGGGTGCCTGGGTTTTGAAACAGCTGATTCTTCACTTTCTATAGCTGTTCTATCTGTGAAAAGGAAGCATTCAAAAGAGAATTGAAAAAACCACGACCTTGTCATCTTTATGAACACAAAGAATGACCGAGAGAACAGAGGAGCCCTTTTCAATCTTGTAGGGAATTATTTACCACTGGAGCTGCTAAATACAAAGGCCAAGCTACAGGGTTATTACATCCTCCTCCCAAAGCCAGCTGGGGAGAGGCAGCCAAGGAGTCTTTGCAACCAGGGCTGGCATGTGGGGACACCAGGATCCCACGTCTTGCCAGAGAGACAGCCCTCTCTGACCCAGTTTTAGCACAACATCACCTGACACAGCACTGCAATCCACAACTTTAATAACTTGGTGACACACAAAGCAGTTTTGATGCAAAGTGGAGCTGACAGAGCAGCAGAGGGAAGGCTCTGCTTCTCACTGAGCTGCGTGGGGAATCCACTCAAGGTGACTGCAACCTTTGCAGCCTAGCGACAGTTTGAGCCTGCTCTTGCAAACGAGGAAGGCTGATTTGTTTTCCAGGAGGGCAGACACAGGGGTGGCAGACAGTGAGTGGAAGCTACTTGGAAGGATTGGTTGATACAGCCTGTCTCTTACACTTTTGCACTATGTCCCTAATATCCCTGCTCTTCATCATCCCTCCTGCCCCTGCCTTAATTCAGGCCTCTTTCACCTGGACTGCTGTAGTAGCTGCATATTTTCCAGGCTTGTTTCCTCCACTCCATCTTGCTTATAGCCAATAGAGTAAATTTCCAAATGCATATCAATAATCATGTCACTTTCCACATCGAATCCTTCCACGGTCCCCAATTCCTACAGAAAAAAAATGCAAAACACAGTTTTCTGTGCTCAGTCTGTAAGCTACAGTTTTAGCTTCTCCCACTCAGTTCTGCATATTCCTCATCTCTTCTGGCCACTGCCACCTCTATAACCTCAAACTCCAGTTTTCTGTCTGCAAACTATTAAACACACATCATATTTTTCATCCCCTTATGTCCTGATATATTTACTCATGCAATGCCCACTTGAATGCTCCTATGCTGGGGGACTCTCTATCTCACATGAGAGCCTTTTCTTATGTTGAACAACTTTAAAGCTCTGCCTATGTTTTCTTATGAAACACAAACTCTGCTCCATAACTTTTATTCTCCCCCTGCACCTGTTCTCTGGAGTCCTGCAGGACATGTTCTGTCCCAGGACTCTCTTCTGAGAAGTGAATTTAGAAAAACATATCTTTTGAGCTTCCTATTTGTGCCAGAAGTTCCAGAGTCCTTTAATCATTTTTTAAATGGTAAGGTTTCTCCCATCCCAGCCCTTCCATTTCCCCTTTCTGCACCTATCTCACGTATTCAAGATTTTCCTTTGAAGCAACAAGGGAAAGTTGAATATTGTGCGTTTGAAGGTAATCATAACAATTAGCAACATTAATAATAACATTAGCAACTGTTTTTTTACATGTGGAAATGGATGTCTTGATCTAGATTGTGAGATTCGAATTATTTGTACTAGAATGTTACATCTATGGCAATAAGGGTACACAAAGTAAAACAGCCCCTTGTCTGCCAGTGTTCCATAGTCTGGAGATGGGTGGTCGTTCTGTAAGCAGCAATTACAACTTAGTGTAATTAATCATGATGGGCCTATTTGAGCATAAAAGAAGCATCCTTAACCGAGCGTGAGGAAACTGGAAGGAGGCAAGGAATTGAGAAAAGCACTGCAGAGAAATCACTGTCTACATGGAGACTTGGGGGATAATAAGAATCACTCAGGGGAAGGGAGTGGGCAAGGATGTTCCAGGTGGCATGAACAGCAAGAGCAAAGACACAGAGATAAGCCAGCACAGAGTAGTCAGTGACCTCAAAGGTTCTTCCGGTTCCTTTCCAGGACAGTGTATATTAAGAGGTCGATCCTGTATCCAAACTGCAGTTCAAATGGAGTTCCAGAGGGGAGAGATTACTGGGGCTTGAAATTGTCAGGACAATTTCCCTGGAGGTGGACGGTCCGGAGGTGGGCCTGGAAGGAAGAACACATTATGGATAGCAGAGAGGAGGGGAGATGGATATCTATATGCAAATATGTCCGCACACATACATCTGCTTCATATGCATTTAAACCTTAAGTTGACTTTCACTTGCCTTCCGCTTTGGTTTCCATGGTAACCCTGGCCACTTATTTTTCTTTTAACCTCCTTTTCATTGTTTCAGAATGAGGTGGGCTGCATGAGGGTTAACCAGTTGGGGGAAGAGAAGAGAATTTAAAGCAGTTATTTGGATTTGTTTTTTTTTTTTTTTAAGAAAACTGCCAACTTTGCAATTTAATGCAAACTGTCTCTGGTATATTTGCCCTGAAGGATGCTGTAGGGAGAAACAGGAGCCAGAATCCTTTTCGTCCCCTCCTCCCTGACTTCTATTATTATCGTGCACTTACTGCTAATACAGCATCTAAACTTGCAATCTCGGTAACTATGGCAATAAAATAGGTGAGATTCCCTTCCATTATGACTTGAATTGTTAGATCTTTGCAAAGAGCACGTGCGTTTGCACAGGGGAGGAGGAAGATGCACTCTGGGGGAAAATAGTTATTTCAAGTCCCTGTGGGGAGTTGTCTATCAGTCCACATCCACATGGAGAATTATCACTGTCCCTGTGTCAGAGGATGCAGAAATAGGGTTGCAGCCTGGCAGTTGCAGTGCACATTCAGAGCTAGCAAAACATGCCTGTGACAGCCTGTAGAGCATGAAGGTCAAGGTTGTACTCATCCTGAAAGAGATGGCAGGGAGGAGGGAAGAGAGGAGGATCTAATCCAGGGCCCAGCAAACTTTCTCTGTAAAGGGCCAAAGACTAAATATTTTAGGCTTTGAGGACCACACAGTCTCTGTTGAAACTATTCAACTCTGCTGTTGCAGCAAAAAAGCAGCTACAGACAAAATGTAAATGACTGGGCAGCCGGTGTTCCAATAAATTTTATTTATGGACACTGATGACTGAATGTGGAATACTTTTTGCCTGTCATGAAATTGTGTTCTTCTTTTGATTTTTTCTCTCAACCCTTAAAAAATATAAAAGACCTTGTCATTCATGCGCTGCACAGAAACAGGTGGTGAGCTGGATTTGGCCTGTAGGCCATAGTTTGCAATTTCTCATTTAATCTATGCAACCAACTGTGCATGCTACACTGGTCGATTTGATTTTCTTATTATTATTACCTCTGTTAGTTTATCATTATTACTACATTATTGCTACATTAGTAGCATTAAATACTGCTACTGTTGTTGACAGTGATTTTTATCATTTATTGTGTGTCAAGTACTATATTAAGCAATAAATATATAACCTTACTTAATCACCACCAAAAGCTATTTGATAAATAAGAAAAACAACGCTCACAGATTGAGTTGCTCAAGGTCATGTAGCTAGTAAGAATGGTTGACATTTAAATCCAGGGTCTTTCTGATTCTTACAGACAAAGTATGGCTTTTCTTCTCATCAACTATCCAACCTTCTGACCTGGGAGAGTCTCTATGTCCACCAGGTTCTCAAGCCCTATTGTCAGAGGGCTGGGCCATCAAATCTAATGGTCCACCTGTGGGATAGGTCCCAGGACTTTCAAGAACTTTCCTATTGCAATGATTGCAATGATCCAATGTCCACAAGAATTCACTTGGAACCGACTTATGCCAGCCTAAGCCTCCCGATAAACCCTGTTGGTCCTAGCCTCTGACTTGCCCTTTGCCTTGGACTACATAGGGCCACATTCTCACTCAGTCTCCTGACTACAGCTGTTCCCTTAGCATTCCAGCCTGCCTTTAGTACCTCTCCGGCTTGCCTTGCCTTTGCCTCCTTACCTTTGCTGATCTGCTTAGATGCTGACAGTTTAGCCCAATGGTCCATAGACATTTTTCAACGTCCCGCTATTCTCAAGCCCCGACTCCCCATCTCCCACCCACTCGAGGCTCTTTAAGGAGAAGTTCTGGGAACTTGAGAGCTCAGTGGGGAGAGAAAAATGCTCCAACGCTCTAAGGAGAGAATCACTGTCTTCTAATCTCCAAGGAAGCAAGAGATTTTAATTTTTCAGTAGATTCATGGAGGGAAAAACTAGGAACCATGAGTAGAATTTATGAAGTGGCTGATTTCTCTCGTACATGTCTTATTCTAGGTCACTAAATATACCTTCTGCCACGGGCAACTGTGATACCATAGAGAGAAGACTGCCTGGGGATCTAGGGTTCTGGATTCAGGGTTTTAGTCTCTTCAATTTTAATAGTTGAGCCCACTGTCCCATTGCTCTTTCAGCTTGAGCAAAGCGACTCTATGATTGTGAAATGTGAAGTTTGGCTGCAGCTGGCCTTGATTTTCTAGGCAGGTTGTGTGACCTTGGAAAAATCAGATTCCCTTCTCTGGGCCCTGCTTTTCCCATCTGTGTGGAGAAATCCTCTCCAGCTCCAGAGACTGCCGACTACAGCCCTTTCTGCTCATCTCCTGAGGAACAGGCACATCTGGTTCTTTGGATCCATTACTGTGCAAACTTTTAAGAGATTTTCTCTCCCTCTCAGTCCCTTGGAATTACTACAGCTCTTTCTCTGGAAAGAGCATTAGCCAGGCCCTGTGCTAAGCAAATGCATTCAGCTTCTCCCTATCTGATTTCTCTTCTTCTCATTTGTCAGCAAAGGAGAAACCTCCCAGCTATTAATCAAACTCCTGGCTGTGGATAGCTTTAATTGCTGAAGCCATTGCTGGATGAGGAATGAACTTTCCCAAAGAAAGCCGGCTGCTTCGCACAGAAGAGAAACAATTAATTACCTGCTTCTCTGGTCCCCAACAGGGATGCAGATGAACTAACGATATTGCTGCTGGCACTGAATTCTCCCTTCCCAAGGTGGAAGAGAGCTAATACAAACTCAGACAGCATTCATAAAGCTAGAATGCTCAAGTAGAAGTTTAGCTATAAGGCTCTGGTGGGACCAAAAGTCAGCCTTTGTATGGCATCTTTAAGGTGGAGACTGACAAGCTCTGTACATTATCCAGGGGAGTGTTTGGGATGTGGCTAAAAGCCATATTCTCTGAGGAAGAATCTAGTGTAACAGAGATGTTGAATAAAGTCAGGGAATGGGTGTAATTTTTTAAAAAAGAGTCAGAATTAAAGAGATCAGATTTATTTTGTGTATCCTAATGGGCAGAATTAGAATTGTGGGTGGAATTTACAGTTTAATATAAAAAGACATATCTGGGACTTGGAATTGTATGCCTATGGAAAGGGATGCTTTTTCAAATGTGGTTAGTCTCTTGTCTCTAGAGATATTCAAGAACCATTGAGGATGTTGTTAGAAAAGTCTTTGTATTAGATGGGAGGTTTATTAAAATAATATTGGATAAGTAACTTCCCATCCTTAGGGTCCTTGTCTTACTATTATCTTTGGCTTACTTCAAAGATTTCAATCTAGTAGATGACATAGGAGGAGTGGGTGGGAGGAAGGCAAACTGGCCCCAAGATTAAAGTCTGTTTGAAGTAAAGGCCATGTATTGGAAAGCTATGGGAGCTAACATTGGAATACTTAAAAAAAAAAAAATCTTTAATTGCCACAGGGATATGACAGTTATGACATTCTCTTTGGAACTTGGTGCTAGAATCTATGTTGTTTTTCTCTATATCCACAGTAAGCTAACAGATAGATACCTGGCATAGGGAAAATGTTAAATCAGGTTTGAAAACCTTTGGATTGAGTAAAATTTAAACTTGCAGTTCTGGTATGAGTCCTGGGAAGCAATGTTTTACAGTTATAAAGAGAATGAACCTGAATTAGACTTCCCTGAGCCTAGAGCTTAACTCCTTATTTACTAGGTGAGTAAATTTGGGCAGGTGGCAGGACCTCAACGCCTCAGTTTCCTCATGTGTAAAATGAAGCTACTTTCATATACCCCATGGAACTGTCACGAAGACTGAACAAGGTTATAAATGCAAAGTGTTTGCAACAGGGATTACAGCAGGTTATTTTTTCAGTACTTAAAATGTGCCAATAACTGTTCTGTGCATCTCACACATATTATTTATTTTAATTCTCATATGATACTAAAGAACTGAGAAGTTAACTGATGTACCCAAGGTTACACAGTGAGGAAATTGTAGCAGTAGGACTCTGAGCCAATGCTGTTGACCACTGTTCACCTAAGCTTTGATCAGCATTGGCCATCATTTGTGTTTTACTGTCACTCCATCCTTTCTCTCAATAAATGCTAGCTTCTACTCTTTGCTCTCCTTCCTGCCTTGGCTATAGGTATGACTGCATGTACTACCTCTCTACTGAGTTCCCAGAGCTCTGAGATCAACCTTGTTTGATTTCATAGTACTTTCCCTGTCAAGCGCTGTATGGCCTTTGCATATAATAGATGCTGTTCATATGCTGGGTGATAAATGAAATAAATGATTCTCCCTTATTTAATGGAGCCATGCTGTACGGACAGTGCAACAGTGGATCTGTGCTGAGGCTTCAATTTCTTTAAAGCACTGGATTAAAACCTTTCCTTGGTCAACTTTTTTCTTTTTCTTTCTTTATCTCATTTGTTGGTTTATCTATTTACTTATTTATTTACAGGCAGAATGGCATGTTGAAGAACACCAGAGCTGTATTTGAATAATCCAGTCCTCAGCACTACAGGGGGTGTTAGCTTGGATAAGTCACCTAACCTCTCTGGACTTTGGTTTCCCATCTGTGATGTAAACAAATGAAAACCTGTTTTTGAAGATTCATCAATGACATTGAGGAAGGTAATTATCTGGGGACCTTTGGGGATGAATACTTTTCACATTTACTTGTCAATCTTCAAAACTCCCAAGAAGGAAATATGTGGTTTATTCTAACAAACCACTGCAGTTCTTGCCAGAGACTGCCCCTCTTAATTCCCCTGGTTTGGTTTTATTTCGGTTCCTGGTAAGCCCAAGACTTCCATCTTTCACTGAATTATCTTTCACTGAAGTCAGAATGTAGTGGATCAGGTATGGGTGGAGAAGTGCTTAATGTCTTTATCGTTATCTTCAGTTACTTGAGCTATTTTAAAAATTATCTTTATTTTTTTCTTTGCTTGAAGCATTTTTAAGTCTTCTTTTCTTTGCTTTGCTGTCCTTTCTTCTCTGGCGTCTATCAGGCTCTCTCAACAGCTTCAAATGGAAAACTTTGAAGTAAGTGAACTTAAAAGAAGAACTGAAAACTCAGCCCGATGCCCCGAAGTCCCGTGGGCAGCCTAGCCACAGTAACTTGGTGGAACTCATTAGCGCAGGCCGTTCTCATCAGCGCCACGGAGGACGGAGACGCCGGGGTTCCCGGCTTTGAGCCTCTGGAGCGCCCGCGCCTTCGCAGGGCTGCGCGGGGCTCGGGGAGCGGCTGCCACCGCCCCCGCGTGCTCGCTGGCAAGCAGGGTCTGGGCAGCCCCGCGGGGACCCGGCTCTGCGCGCAGCCCATTGTGCAGATGGCGCAGCCGCGCAAATAACGTCTGAGGCTCCTTTCAAGCCGCCGGCTGCTTTCAAAAGGGGGCTTTGAAAGGGTGGGCACCCCTGACTCCGCACTGGAGAAGGGAACTCGGCTTTTTCAGGGAGGACGGCCTGGCACACATGCCTGCCTCTGTGGCTCGCGCCTGCGTTTATGCGAGAATGAAAGGCCGACTTTGGTGGTGTTCGTGCACACGGTTTCCATCCCTTTATTTACAGAAGAAATGTTCCGACTCCTGGAGTTCTCACTGGCCATTGGGAGATGAATGGGCTATTTGAAGTGAGAGCATTGAAGGTGTTTCATTGGAAATAGATATATAAAATTTCCCCCCTCTCTTTCAAAACTCGGTAATAATCATTTTACTTAGGGAACCGATTGGGGTGAGGAAGAACCTAAGAATACATGTAGCATTAAACAGGATGGTTCCAACCCCGTTGGAGGTTTGGAAATCCCATTTCTATTAGAAAAGGGAGAGAGTCGCAGCCACCAAACCTTTCTTTTTCTCCTTTTGCCCCGGGATTTTTGGTCCCTACAGGAAAGGAGGTAGGAAGATTCAATGGTGAGAATGCAGACTCTGTAACCACACAGCTGGGGTCTGGATTTTCCGCAGTCACTTAACGTTGTGAAGGTGTGCGGCACATAGCAACCCTCCTGCCTTTTCCCTCGAGGATGCAGCGCCAGAGGGTGGACCTTAGCCTTTGTATCTTGTGCTTCCTCTGACTCCTGTTTATGTTTTTGTTTTTTAAATCACATCATTGATTTATGATTGACATATTAGAAGCTGTACATATATAATGTATATCAGTGGTCCCTAACCTTTGTGGCACCAGGGACTGGTTTTGGGAAAGGCAATTTTTCCATGGACAGGAGGGAGAGCGGGGGATGGTTTTGGGGATGATTCAAGTACATTACATTAATTGTGCACTTTATTTCTATTATTATTACATTGTATTGTATAATGAAATAATTATACAACTCACCATAATGTAGAATCAGTGGGAGCCCTGAGCTTGTTGTCCTGCAACTAGATGGTCCCATTTGGGGGTGGTAGGAGACAGCGACAGATCATCAGGCATTAGATTCTCATAAGGAGTGCACAACCTAGATCCCTTCATGTGCAGTTTACAATAGGGTTCATGCTCTTATGAGAATCTAATGCTGTAGCTGGTCTGACAGGAGGCAGAGCTCAGGTGGTAATGTGTGCAATGGAGAGTGACTGTAAATATAGATGAAGTTTCACTTGCTCACTGGCCATTCACCTCCTGCTGTATGGCCTGGTTCCCGACAGGCCACAGACCAGTACCAGTTTGTGGTGGGGGTTGGGGAACCCCTGATGTGTGTGACTCAATGACTTTGGGGATAAGTATATAGGTGTGAAACCATCACCACCATCAATGGCATAAACATATCCATCACCTCTGAAAATTTTCTCCCACCCCTTTATTATTATTATTTGTGGTATGAACACTTAGCATAATATCTACTCTCTTAGCAAATTTTAAATATATAATACAATATTGTTAGCTAGAAGATCCTGTAATTTTCGACAACATGGAGGGACGTGGAGGGCATTGTGCTAAGTGAAATAAGCTTCTGAATCCTGTTTGAGTCACCCCTTCCTTGCACAAATGCTGGGTTTCTAACAGTTCACAGATCTCCAGTGCTTTCCTTCACACTGGCTCTCATTTGTGGAGCTCGTCTTTGTTATACCCATCTTCATATTCTTACAGTAATATTCTTACATACTTTGATAAACCCAACTTTTTGAAAGTCACCCCTGTCACATTGAGCAGCTTCTGTTTTGGGAGCATGGTTCCACTCATAGGACATCCATAGCCATTCAGCACTGTCCTGGGTTAGAGAGAAAATGCTGGTACTGTGCTCCACGATGACTTATTTGGAAGGATGATTACTTATTTAGGGCTTTATAGGAGGATTATCAATGAGTCAGTATCATCCTGGACGAGCATATTGACATAAACTTTCCCAGAAAGGAAGTATAGATTTAATGCGACAGTCCTTGAGAGACGTCTTATTATTCCCTTCTTACAAGAAAGTAGGATTTAAGGATCTCTATGAATTCTTAAGGCAGCACAGAAAGCAGTGAAGCCAGAATACAAGACGTAGGTTTTCTGACTTTAAGAGGATGCTGTTTCCACAATATCATACATGGTGAGTTTTCATCCTTCGCATATCCACCCCTTTTCCTCTCTCTTCCCATCTAGGACTCTATCTCTTGATTCCTTACCTCAAACGTTTATGCCCGGAATCCTTATCGGGCTGTGACAGGCAGTCTTGGGCAGACAGCCCATTGGGTACCCTGTGATGAATAGTACAGTTTCCATTCTCACAAACAGGCCATGTTGTGTACCAAAACCCTATTCCCTTTAGCAGGAGGAAACTGTTAATTACAGTCGCTCATGGGCCCTGTGTTCCAAAAAGACCCAGTGCATGTCTTTGTGTCTGGCCCAGCCCAGCAGAGAAAAGCTAAATTGTGTTTGAAAGCCTTACAAGGGGAAACTTAATTGAGGCATAAAATGTATGCCTTTGATCTTCCCAGGACCTGTGGTTCTCCCATTACCTGCATCCTGTTCCTGATGACATAAGTTGGAATAAAGCCTGCAGTGAGACCTGTGCCAAAGGCACCAAGCAGGATGTTATAGCTGCCACCCTCCCCTCCTTTTCACCAGGACTGAATGCTCTGTCTATGTATATTTATCAGTGGGATACATTTGAAGCAGCCTCAAACCTGATCTCTGCATTCATTTCCCTGTCCTATAAAACAAGCCTGTGTCCTCGGCTTTCAAATACCTCTGTGAGACTTTCTACTCTTCCCTTCTAAAACTGCACACACTGTCCCAACATGCATCCCCAGTATAATTCTCTCATACCTATCCCAGACCCCAGCCTCAACTGCATGACTCACTGATTTAACAGCTGGAGTTCAGTGTTTTGCAATATGTCGCTTTCACTCATTCACCCATTCATTCACTGACTTTGTCCTTCACTCATTTACCTATGTATTTCTTCAATCATTCACTCATCGATTTGTCCAATTTTTAGTCTTCAGTTGATTAGACCAGGGAGATTAGAATTACTGTGGAAATATAAGGCTGGGGAGGGCGGAAACAGTGGTCTTTCTGCAAAACCCTGAGAAGTATTCACCCAGGGGTTGTGTGAAGGTCCAAGGTAGTATAATCTCCAAGTCAGCTTAGCACAGTACAATGAAGTTAGATTTGGGAGTGAAAGAAAGACCTGTGTTTGAATCTCAGCATTGTTACTTAGCAGCATATGACTCTGGGCAAGATATATGACTGCTGTGAGCCTTGCTGTTTTCACTTATAAGAGGGAGGTGCTAATGTCTATCTCGCAGAATAATCTTCGGAAAAGGGGTAATGTGTGTAAGTACTTAGCACGGGGCCTGGTACACCATTGCTATGGTTGGCATTTTCATTATTATGACTGCTACAGCTGTTCATTTGTGAGGGGAAAAGTTGGTGGAGACCCACCTGGATAGCAGATGAGGTCCTCCATCCTCTGGGAAATCACAGATACTCTGATGCTCTTATGAGCTAAAACCTGGAAAATAGGCTTTCCTTGAGGTAGCCTTAAGCAGGAACTGAAACTGCTGGTGCTTTCAATTTCTCCTTCATCAGCCCCTGTAGGGGAGCTGGAAGGTCATATCTACAGGACAGTGGAGGTGATATCTGGAAAATGAGAAAAACAGGTGAGAGTGTGCATTATGGTAGCAACATATGACCAGGTCAGCAATGTCCCACTTCCTGCCCTCCATCGTGGGATGCAGTCCCGACTTAAACAATTTTATTCATTGATCATTCGCTCATCTATCTATTTGTATCATATTTATGTTTGACCTTCTAAGCTCTGGGCAAGCTACTGGGGGGCCTGGACAGGTTTGCCCTAAGTTATCCCCTTTCTGCCACTGTATTTCTTACTTTTAAATATTATTATATTAGTCTGTTTTCATGCAGCTGATAAAAACATACCCAAGACTGGGTAATTTACCAAAAGGAGAGGTTTAATTGGACATACAGTTCCATGTGGCTGGGAAAGCCTCACAATCATGGTGGAAGGCAAGGAGGAGCAAGTCATATCTTACTTGCATGGCAGCCAGCAAAGACAGCTTGCGCAAGAAAATTCCCCTAATAATAACCATCAGATCTTGTGAGACTTACTATCATGAAAACAGCATGGGAAAGACCTGCCGCCATGATTCAATTACCTCCCACCGGGTCCCTCCCACCACACGTGGGAATTATGGGAGCTACGATTCAATATGAGATTTGGTTGGGGACACAGCCAAACCATATCAATGATGATGATGATGATGATGACCTTTTAGACAGAGTCTCATTGTTACCCAGGCTGGAGTGCAGTGGTGCAATCTTGGCTCACTGCAAGCTCTGCCTCCCAGGCTCAAGTAATCTTCCCATCACAGCCTCCCAAGTAGCTGCAACCACAGACGCATACCACTACAACCAGTAAATATATATATATATATTTGGTAGAGATGAGGTTTCACCATATTGCCTAGGTTGGTCTTGAACTCTTGAACTCAAGCAATCTGGCTGCCTCAGCCTCCCAAAGTGCTGGGATTACAGGCATGAGCCATTGCTTCCAGCCTAATGTTTCATTATTATCTCTTTTTTTCTCCTCTGAAGCAGCTCTCCTCTATTCAGGTATATCCTTCGAGGAAATTCAATATGTAAAATAGATAAGGGGTTTGCTTTAGTTGAAGTGAAAGTTGGACTCATGAAGCCTGCCTATTCAGACTCTTCTAGTTCTGCCCCCCCTCCCCTATGCAGCCTTCCAGGGATTCTTGATTCCTCCCTCTAGTACAGAAATTAAATAATTGAAGACATCACAAGGCTGTTGACAATGCACAAGGCAACCCTGTTTCATCAGAAGACTGAAACTGTTTGCACCAACATGTTCAGCAGCAGGGGTTGGTAAATTTATCAACTACACAAATGGGTCAGTTTTGATAGAAAGAGCAAGGGGTATGGGATATGGGATGCAGGAGGCATAAGGAAGGCAGGGGGAAGTATGCTGTCACACCTCTTGTCTTATTAAATTGTCAGATAATCCTGTGATTTTAGGAAAGTATCATTACCATCAGTGTTCTCACTTTATGGACTAGGAAACTGCCACTCAGAGAAGTCGCCCAGCTGAGAGGTGACCAGGCTGAAATTTGCATTCTGGTCTTTGAACTCTTCCTCCCATAAACACTGCAGGGCTTTGCATGCCTCCCTGCTCTCCTCCGTGAATGTTGTATCAGCTATCTTTCCTCTTCAAGTATGGGAGGAGGCATGACCCTAAGAATGCGCTCCCTGCCTATCAAAATGGCCACTTCCCCTTCCCTTCCTGCTCATTATCCCCTTATCTTCATCTGTGACTGACAGATTAGTTAGTGTGTGTTTCAGGAAGATAAATGTCTCTCAGATCTGACAGAGCTGCCTCATCTTGGGAGGAAAGCTTACAATGTCCTTACTAGATCTAATCAGACAGGAAGATCCGAAGAGTATGACCTTCCTCTTCCCTCAGCCTTCAAGGGTGAGGCTACAAAAGGTAGAACCAACTGTGGCTGAGGAGGGAGCTTCCAGAACCAGGGCCAATCACCTCCTTAGCCACCTGCAATTTGGAGTCAGGCAAGCTGGGATTTATTATCTGAGGCTGCTTTCCTTATCTTTCCCTCGTAACCCTCCTTTCAAGTAAAAAAAGAATCTGTGCAGAAGGAGAAGAAAATTATGGTTTACCAGCAGTCAATGAGAAGGTCAGCTAGCTCATATGATGAGTGTTAACTTACACTGTGCCATAGGGAACTTCCCATTTAGGCTTGGAAGTGCATGAATATCCTCAAAGAAAAGGAGCCACAGATGATGGAATCTCTCCTTGTCATTTTAGCAGTATTTTGCAGTTAAAAAATAAAAATAAAAAAATCTTTACTGTTACATTATCTCATTTGATCCCCACAATAATTCTCTCAGGCAATATAGAGATTTTCAGTCTCATTTTACAGAGGGAGAAACTGAGGCTCATAGTGGCAATATGACTTGCCTAAAATCACATAACCATAAAGTGGCAGAACCAAAATTTAAATCTAGCTCTTCTGACTCAGATGTAGGAATATTACTAGACTCATCAGTGCTCAATTTTAGGAGAGTAATCACCTCTGTAGTCCTGTGATTTACATTTGCTAAGGATGGAGTTTTGAGGTTAAGTTTCTTGTAGGTTTCTTTAGTGAATTTAATAGAAATTTAATAGAACTAAAATTTAATAGAACATGACGTGTCATTTTTGAAGGAATTAAAGGTGTTTGGTTTTTGGTTTTTGGTTTTTTTTTTGCAAACTAACCGCCTCATCTCCAACATGTTGTCTCAGTTTACCATAGGGGAGCAGAAAATAGCACATGCATTTTGGAAAAGAACATGGTCACATTTATACAGAGTAAAATTTTAAACTTTGAGGAAAACTGAAGATAGTCAAACTTTCTGGGCAATTAGTTTCTCATAAGACAATCTCCTGAAAGTGAAAAGGAATTCAATACATTGGTGGGTGAGTTGGGGCAGAAAAGAGGTACATGAAAAGAAGAGACTTTATACTAGTGAGAAATGATGTCACGAAGCTCAAATGCCATTTTCCTCACTACTTTTTAGAAGTGCCCTCTGTGAGTGTGGTGCTACTTGAGTGCTGTAGGACCCCCAGCTCCTCTCCCACCCATTCCCAAGTATATGTATAAGCACGAGATTAGTCTCAAAGTGTGGCTCTGGACACATCATTAATGGCCCTTCATGTACACTCTCCATGGCTCCCATTGCTGCTGGATAAAGTTAAAACATCTTAGCCAAGTATTTAAGGGACTTAACATCTTGGCCGTAATTAACCTTCCCAACTTTATCTCCTAGAACTGCCATTCTTCATGCAAAGCTGCTCTTATTTCCCCTGCCCTTACCCACCTTTACCACTTTGTTCACCCTGTGAACTGTATCCTCACATCAAGGAATCCTAGCCTACTTCTGCTTTTGTCTCCTCTCTCCACACACCTGGGGTGACTGGAGGCCTGCGTGCAGCTCAGTCCCAAGCTATTTGATGCATCACAAAGTGAAGAGGCAGGATGGCAAGCAGAGCATTCTGTACCTAGTAAGGTTATACGCTTGTCCCTTTATGATCTAGCTCTTGAGCTCCTGTATTTTCCTAAGAGGAAGACCCTCACCTGGGGCCTCAGATGTCAACCCTGGGTCTTTCTCTAAATTACCTGCCCAGCTTGACGTACTGCAGGACTGAGCCTCACTTGGTGTCTCAGAGTCCTGCCTCCTGTTTCTGATAGACCATATTCCTCTTCTGGAATACTAGATGGCTGATTAGTAAGTGCTAATTGCCTACTTGATCTCCTAATACTGACTCCTTGTTTTTTGTTTTGTTTTGTTTTTTGAGACAGTCTCACTCTGTTGCCCCAGCTGAAATGCAGTGGAGAGATCTCAGCACACTGCAACCTCCATCTCCTGAGTTCAAGTGATTCTTGTGCCTCAGCCACCCAAGTAGCTGGGATTACAGGTGCCCACCACCACACCCAGCTAATTTTTGTATTTTTAGTAGAGATGGGATTTCACCATGTTGGCAAGGCTGGTCTCAAACTCCCAGCCTTACGTGATCCACCTGCCTCAGCCTCCCCAAAGTGCTGGGATTACAGGTGTGAGCCACCACGCCTGGCCCCTGACTCCTTTTTGAATACCCTACTGCTGTTTTCTAATAGTTAGCAGATTCTCTCTTCAGATTGCCAATCTCTCTCCACATTGCCTCTCTCTAAGGTTAAACATTTCTGCTTCCCTACCACTTGTTGGATGCTGATTAACTATCCAAACTCAGTGTCCCAACCTGCTGCATTGGACTTATCTCACTGTTGGCATCAGTCCAAAAGCCATCCTTCTGTGAAGTTCTCCCTGTTCTCAGTCATAGCTGATTTTCCCTTCAAGCTACTTTCTGGGCAGAACTACCACCACCTAGAAATATGGTCAAATGCAGTGGTGAGATGCTAAATACTGGTGCAGGAAATAAACAGCCCTCATATATGCTGTTTGTTTTTTCCTTAGTATAAATATCACCCCTGTGGCTGATCTTAAGCTACTACCCTAGTTGGAAAAGAGAGGCACAATGGGCTGTCACCAGCTAGTATGAACTGGCCCCAGTACCACCTCCTGGTTATACGTGTCCTAATCTCACCTCCCATTCTGTCTTTTACTCTATTACAGCCACACTGGACTTCTCTCACTCTTGAATGTGAAATACTCTCACATAGCATATTAGCCCTTTCTTGTGCTGCTAATAAAGACATACCTGAGACTGGGTAGTTTATAAAGGAAAGAGATTTACTTGACTCACAGTTCCACATGGCTGGGGAGGCTTCACAATCATGGCAGACGAAGGAGGAGCAAAGTCATGTCTTACATGGCAACAGGCAAGAGAGAGTGTGCAGGGGGACTCCCCTTTATAAAACTGTCAGATCCCATGAGACTTATTCACTATCAGGAGAATGGCATGGGAAGGACCTGCCCCCATGATTCAATTACCTCCCACAAGGTCCCTCCCACAACACGTGGGAATTATAAGAACTCCAATTCAAGATGAGATTTGGGTGGGGACACAGCCAAGCTATATCACACAGCTCTGGGCATTTGCAAATGGCATTCGTCTGTCAGTCACATTCTTCCTTGCCCAATTCCCTAAGTCCTTACCTTTTATCTATCTAATATTCATTCTTCTACTTCTGCTTGAATATCATTTCTGCCCCGGTTAAATATCACTTTCACTAGGAAATCTTCATCACTCCTCCCAGACTGGGTTGAGTAACGCTGTTGTCTTGATACCTCTTTGTATAGTTAAAATTTGACTGTGTTTTTAAGGGCCGTCTTCCCACTAGACTGCAGGCTCCAAGAGGCAGGTATCATGCTTGTTTTGTTTCCCACCATATTTGTAGCCACTCACTCTGTGACTGACACATAGTGAACTCTCAAGCTTATGGGATGATAAGCTTTTGCTTCCTCTAAAGAATGGATATGCTTTTTCTTCATAAATACTGGGCAAGTAACAAATTATGTTTTCCTTTTCACTTCAGTAGAAAAGATGCTCAATGCTGATTTTACTGTTTATGTTTAATAACTTTTTAATGCTAGACATTGCATATCTAGATTCCAGTACTTTTTAGTTTGGTCTAGATCTTCTGTTTTGCCTGTATTTGTAGTTTTACATTTCATTGTAAGTATTTTTGAAAGTTGCCTCAAATTTGCTGGGTTACAAAGTAGAATAGAGACAGTTCCTCACTGTAGTCTGTTTGTTTCACTATGGAGCCAACACTCTCACACTGCCCTAAAGTAGGACCTCACATTAAGCCTTGAAATAGAAATAAATAAAGTGAAAGGATTAGGACATAATGTTTAGAATCATAGAGACCTCTGTTAGCACTGCAGTTTGTCACCAGTTTGCAGTGTGACACCAGGCAAATTCACTGTCTTCTCTGGTTTGAAGTTTCTTTATCTGTTACATGGAGGTGATAATGTATTCCTCACAGGGTAGTTATGAAGGTTAAATTAAATAATGTGTGTGAAATGCTTAGCACAGTTCCTAGCACTTGGCAAGTGCTCAATAATTACAAATAATGCTATTGAAGAAGACTCGTGTCATGGTAGCATGATAGAATCAGAGATTTGGCAATAATAGTCCCCTTATCCGCAACAACACCTTTTATCTTCTCCCATCCTTCCAATGATGCCCCTTGCCCCACCTATCTCTAAACATCACAAAAAAATCAGTGTTTTGTGTCCGATTTGCTAAGAGTACATCACTAATTCCCCAGGGATAATGTTTGCTTGAAATCCCCCTAATTTCATTTGCTGGGAGAGAAACTTTAATTCAACAAACTGAAGAAAATGCAATTTGGTACATTTCATCAACTTATTGTTGCCCCACTTTGCCCAATTTGTGCAGGAAAGAACAGGTAAAGACATGGAAAGCAAGTTATAGCATGTTTAAGAGTCTATAAGACCTAAATGCAGGCTTATACTTTGGCCAGTTTCAGCTGCAACCCCTGCACCTCTATCTGTCTAATCACAGCCTGGCATGTGTAGCCTCTACTTACTACCCAGGAACTCCATGTTAGCCTCTTTGGGGCTCCAAGGAATGACAAAAACTGAGCCCATTTCATGGCTTTCTCAAATGAGTATTTTGAATAAATCTGACAAAATTGCTGGGTTCACCTCAGTCTTTCTCATGAGTTTGGTGTGTGTTTATTCTCAGCATTATGTATCAAACATCTATGGAAGAGCTGCTTTGTGTGGAATGTTGTCATAGGCAACATCTCACTCATGGGTGATGTGTATCAGTCTTCGATTCCGAACACATTGATTTTCACGTAGACCCTTAAATGCTGTGGCTCCCCATACTAACTTGCCTTTGCTTGTAACTTTCCCTTGGCTTAAAATGTCTTCTGTTTTCCTCTGAGATCCAAATCAAGAGTTATCATTTTAGTTCAGATGGAGCTAACAATCAAAAGGCACAATTTGTTCATTCTTCCATCTATTCTTTCTTTTACTGAATGTTTATTAAACATGTACTGTGTTATCAGCCGCAGTGTTTGATGATAGATATACAAATATCTGTGAAACAACATAGTCACTGGCCACAGGGGCTTTTTTGTTTTACTGAGTGATACTAACAATAAATAAACTGGAGGAGAATATAACAGTGTTTATTATTTATGGAACACCTGGAACACCCATTACACATCAGACACATTAAAAGTTCCTTATGTCACCTAATTCTCCAAAAAGTTTGATAAGTAGATATGATCTTTTTTTATACATAGAAACTGAATTTTACAGTTCTGTAATTTATCCAATGTTTATCACTGAAATCAGAGACCAGGTCTATATGTCTAGGAAGTTCATATTTTCCTACTGTGCTACCTCACTCACTGCAGAGCATCCTATATATATATATATCATCACTTGCTATGGCATTCACTTGACTTAAAGGGTCTTTGCAAGCTGTTGAAACCCAGACACGCACAAAGAATCACAAACAGGGGCTGAAGATTTTGAGTATGTAGGAGGCATGAATTAAGTACCATCAGTCACTGGTATAGGGCAAATCAGCATTTTCGATGGCCTGTGTCAGAGTCAAATGCAGAAGTCAAGTCCAGACAGGGGTGGGCACCAGATTCTAACGACCTGCCCAATGCCTGGTTCAGCCTTGATAAGAAGGCAAGGGGCAAGAATTAGGGACAGCTCTTGGCAGTTCTGGAAGAATTTGTGTGAGTAATGTCTTATAGTCTAGGAGCTCCTGTGAAGTTCTTTGATCTGCCTCCTAGCACCCTCTGTCCCTATCATGTCTTTCTTTTAGCTCTTTGTTGGTTTTGCAAGGTGAAGTTCTCTTGAGGCTGCATGTAACCAACATAAGTTTTCTAGACTAGTCTCTAGAGCCAGGCAACGCCGTTAAAAGATTCTGGGAAAAGAGCACGACTGAGAGTACAGGAGCCATAAAAACCTCTGTCATTGTCACCCCACTTTGGGCAAGTCATATTTTTCCTTCTTAATTTTACTTTCCTCATTTAAAAATGTGTACAGATGACTATGAAATGTTTGCAGATGAACGCAAGTGACTGCTAACAGCAGTTGACTCTGGGGAGAGCACTTTGAGGGCTGACGGAAGAGAGAATACTTCGTTCTTTACAGCATTTTAAATGGTGTGCATTTTAGCATATTGATATATATACACACACTATATATGCAAGCACAGATGTATATGCACCATATATACATATGTGAAGATACATATACACACATATATAATTATAATTATCACTTATTACACTCCAGACACTGACTATAGAGCGTTGACCTATCAATCAAAGGATTTGCCTCCACAGTAGACAATGGGCTGTTAGATGCTGAAGATGGAGTCTTGGTCACCTGTGTTTACCTGAAAACTAACATAGCATCTGGCACATTGTAAGTGTTAAATAAATGTTTGTCAAATTGCTTACTCTTGAAAAATAAATAAATCTGTAGAATAGAATGTTAAACAACCTTCTGAGATGGGCCTCCAAAGCTTGGGTATCTATATATTAAACATGAACCCCAAGAGGATTTGAGTATCTGTGACTATCTTGCTCCCTAGTACAGAATGTTAGGATCTGTGGTCTCGGAAGTCAGAGCCAGTATCACAGACCAGCAGCAGCAACTGTTCGTTTGGATTCTGGGGTGGAAACTGTTTTCTCTATGTTTTCTGACTTTTGCTATGGGTTACAGGTTGAAGGCTTGAAGGTTTTCAGGTGTTTGTAGCAGAAGATTAAGGCAAAGATCAAGAGAGTATCTTGTTACGAAGAAGGCAAGCAGCAAATGTGGCAGGTGAAGACTTCAAAAAAATTCTTGCATGCCAAACCTTTCCTTTAGGCACTGGGCAAGAGTTAGTTCTGTAGGGGGTGACTTCCTCCTAGGAGCCAGCCTGTCGACTTCCAGGCCTTTTTTGTGTGACATCTGCTCTAGCAGCCAGGAGCTGGGTCACAAGCTTCCTTTTTGTCTTGCTTCTGTGCAGGGTGGTCCAGAGGCAATAGGAAGAGGAACAAGGGAGGGAGAAAACCGTGTATGCAGAGTTTAAGTGATGTCTTCAGGGCTTGGAAAAATGTAATTCTGTTTGAGCAGTTTGCAGGCAGTTTTGCAACTCATCCCCCTGAATTAGGGACCAAATGAAGTCATTAGGCCCTAATCAAAAGCAGCTAATCAGGAGTCAGTGGGAGCTCTACCAATTAATCGCGGCTGGAACCCAATGAGCTGAAGTACCCAAGGCTGGATGAATAAAAGTAATGAAATTAGTATCAGTGCTGTGCAGTACTGCACAACTTCAAGAACAGGTTATGGGCTGCTCAGCTCTTCCTGCCATATCACAAATAGAGGCTCATCGTCAAAACATAGATGAGTTGGGAAGCAGCTTTTGAGCTTGCCCTGAGCTTTTTGTAAGTCAAGATGTGTGTGAGCCAGAGTCAAAAGTGGAATCATGAAAAAAACAGATGAAAGGTGATTTTTTAAGGTGTGATAATATGACCGAAATATCTCTTTCACAGCTTGTAAATAATTTATACCCAGATTCTTTGTTGATGTCCTATTCTTTGTTCTTTCACCTAAATTGCAAAGACAAGAGGTTGTTTCAGGTGAGTCTCTTGTCCTGTACTCAGCACCGCACCTGGTGCAAGGTAACCGCTAAATAAATAGCATTTATTTAATTAATTCGGGTCAGAGAAAAAATTTGAACTGAGTTTTTTAATTCCAAATTTTGCACACCTTTTCCTATACCACTTAGGCAGAAGGATTCAGTGCCCTTTTCTAATCAAAATAACAATTGTTACCTGCTAGCAGTTTTTGGTCCAGAAATGTTCATGTACTTTGGATTACAGCTTTAAGATCTTAGAAAACAGAACCTCATGTCCAAAATTTAATTTCACAGATGAAGAGACAAGGGCCAGGGAGTGAGAGGAATTTGTTCTAGGTCCCCCAGCAAATATGTGGCAGAGATAAGACTAGAGCCGACATCCTGACTCAAGGTTCAAGTGTTTCCCTCAGCACCTGGCCCTTTGCTTTCAGTATTAGCAGTCATCCTTTTTATTTTATTTTATATTAACTTCAGGGATACATGTGCAGGATGTTCAGGTTTGTTACATAGGTAAACGTGTGCCATGGTGGTTTGCTGCACCTGCCAATCCATCATGTAGATATTAAGCCTAGCATGCATTAGCTATTTTTCCTCATGCTCTCCCTCCCCCCGCCCCCCACCCACCCGACGACAGGCCCCAGTGTGTGTTGTTCCCTGCCCTGTGTCCATGTGTTCAGCGCTCACTTAAAAGTGAGAACATGCGGTGTTTGGTTTTCTGTTTCTATGTTAGTTTGCTGAGTATAGTGGCTCCATCCTTGTCCCTGCAAAGGACATGACCTTGTTCCTTTTTAAGCAGTCATCCTTACTAAGTGTTATCTTTTTGGCCTCTGAGATTTCTAGAGCTATTAGTCTGTCTAAATTGAGGCCAATTAAAGAATTGCAAAAGTGTTTCTAGAGTCTTTGTTGGTGTCCAGGGCAGTTAGTCTGGGACACGAGGGAGGCAGGAGCCATCTAGGGCAGAGGGATTGTCTGCACTAGGACATCTCTGTTAAAAAGAGAGGACTTGTTTGTTTGTGGGAAGATTTCCACAAAGATGATCTTCTGAGTGAAGGCTGGACTTTAAGACAAAATGAGAGACAGTGTTGGTGGAAGAAGAGAACTTAAGGCCAGAAGTTGTGTGTGTGTGTGTGTGTGTGTGTGTGTAATTATGCATGAATATGTTTTATTTATTATAGTCTATGTGTGATTTTGTATTTGAAAGTAGATGCTTGATTCTACCACAATTAAAAAAAGGATATGCTTGGATTTGTCTGTAGTATGTGGGTGTGGAGGAGTTCATTTGAACACGGGCATTTTTGTGTGTCCAGGATGTATCAACAGCCTCCTTAGAGGTGTCATATGTGCAGGGAATACTGAGAGAGTGCATTAGTCTACATGTCTATATATATATTTTTTCTTTTTGTGTGTGTCTTGTTTTCCTAGATTTCTCTCTTGCATGTTTGTGAGTATGAGAGTCTGTTAGTATTAACATGTGAATGGGTGTGTGCTATTTGTATGGGGAGGATGATTTAGGCAAGGGATTTGAAAGTGTGCATTTAGAAATTGAGGGCATCTCTGTGTTATTATGAGTGTATGTGTGTTTGTGTGTGCATTTTAGAGTGGTTGGTTATCTGTGTGTATTTGCAAGGAGAGGGGGAATTCAGTGTGTTTCTGTGTTTGTGTGTTTGTGAATGGTATGTTTTGCAGAGGAGTGTACTCTTTATGTTTGAAAGTTAGGCAATCATGTAATTTATCATCCAAATGGGGATATGTTTGAGAATGAAATATATATGTGTGTGAAAGGATGTCTTTGAATGTACTTTTAAAAATGCATTTAATTTTGTATGTGTTATTGGTGTCAGGAATTAAGAAGAAGAACAGAAGTACAGGAGAGGTCATTAAATTATATAGATCTCTCTTCGACTGTAGCCTTATAACAGGGACATTAATAGAATTAACAGGTAAGAACAGGTCAGCCCCAAAGATGTGTGTGTGTGTGTGTGTGTGTGTGTGTGTGTGTGTGTTTTACCAGATCAATGAACTGAGAAAAGAGGTCATACATATCTTGTGGCGACAAAAATCCATATGGTTAAAAAAAAAATCAGCACAGTAAGTAAGGGAAGAAATGTGAACTACATTGTGCTAGAAAGTGTCTTTTATGTACAACATCCGCTTTGCTGTGTCCTCTTTATGCTTCCTGCCTTGTTCCCCACGAGTAACTCTGGCTTGTGATGGCCAAGATAGCAGAGACCTTTCATTCTCTTACCTCCAAAGTTTGGAAAAATAACTCAGTGTGACCTCCATCAGGTAAGAGAAAGAAAGAGGCTAGGGAGAGTTGGCTGCTTCATTTCAGGTGAGTCAGAAAAGAAATCCCAGGGATGCTCCTAGCGGTCTCACTCTTTTTCAGAGTGTAGCTTCTGACTCCCTGGTTTATACATGCACCCCCTGGGGTTGGGAAATTCACTTGCTTAGTTCTCACTGGCTTTGTGGGGTGTAGTGAAGAGACTAGAATGTTACTGCTTCTACTCTACCATGTCGGTGTAGCAGTTTCTCAGTGGCTTCATCCCCCAGTCATCCCTTTTTTATGTGCACTCTATATGCTCATCGCAGTGGAATGACTGCAGTCACTTCTGAATGTCATAATAGTGCTAGTAGCACTACTAGTAGTAACAGTTGTGTGGTATATTGGAGATGGCCACAAAATCGTTGTCAACCTCTCATTGAAAGGTAGAATCTAATTGTCTCCCTTGGAATCTGGGATGGCTGTCCTACTTATTTGACCAACAGAATTTGTCAGAAAGGACTTTCTGTAACTTCTGAAGCTGTCTCATAAGAAGCCTTATAGATTCTGCTCATGTCTCTTTCCCTTCTGGGAAACAAGTCATGACTCAGGGATAAGCCCGAGACACACGGAGAGAACATCCTGATCGATCTGGTCTTTGCTGCTACCCTGGTAACAGCCTGAGCTGGATACCTGGCTGACAAGTACCACCTTTTTCCTATACAGATGACAACCCAGCCCATAAGCACCAGGTGAGTGAGTGAAGAAGTCATCCCGGAAGTGGGTGCTCCAGTTCATGCTGCATAGGTCAGAGACCACTCTTCTAGCTGAGTTCTTGTGATGCACGAAACAATGGTTGTTTGATAATATTATGCTTTGGAGTAGTTTCTTTCATAACAATAGATAATTGGAATAGCATTACTAGAAATAGCTAACATATATTGAGCCATTGCTGCTTGTCAGAGTATTTTCTTAGGAAGATACACACACACACACACGCACACAGAGTTATATAATACATAATACACATGTATTTATTGTATCTGTATATTAATCTAAGGGCTTTGGAGCTTTTATTATTCTCATTTTACATAAGAAAAATCTGATGTTAGGCAACTCTTCCAGATCACACAGCTAGCAATTGGTAGAAATGTATTCAGACTAGGACTTTATTTTTAACCGCATCTCTCCCTCATAGCTCTGTGCCTTTGTTCATGATGACATCGATATTTAGAAATACACTTTTTGTTTTCTTGGAATAACCTTCCCACTCACCCCACTCTACTCCAACTGACAAATTCTTTCTAATCCTTCGTGGCTTAGCTCTATAGTGATGTTTTCCTACCCAAATCCATGTAGATGTCCCTCAGCAAGTCCTGCACTGCCTTCTGCCTAGCTGCATGAAAACAAGCAAGTTATTCCACCTCCCTCAGGCTCAGTTTTCTCATCTGTAAAATCAGTTAAAATGACTTCCTTACAGGTTTGTTGTGAAGATTAAATGGGCCAGCAGATGCTAAAATGTGTCATATATGGAGGACAACGATGCACACACTAACCATTATCAAAGCTGAACTGCAGGCTGGAAGGATGAGTTCCATAGTCAATTACCTTTTGCTCTATATGTCTCTGGGTGTGCTGAGTTGCCTAAGGCACCACTTGTGCCTTCAAAGAGCTCATAGTTCAGTGGGACAGAAGACAAGTAAAAGAACCAATATATTAATGAGATTCATGGCAGGATAGAGGGGAACATAGACTCTTTCAGTCTCAAAAAGGGGCTTGTAATACCTTTGAGGAGGGCATTTCATGAAAGATTACCTGGAGGTGAAATGAGCACTGCAGAATGAGAAGATATTAGTGAGGCAAAGAAAAAGGAAAACCGGGCATTCCAGGTAAGAACAAGCTTAAGCAAAGATATAAAGGAACCCAGGAGTAGGGTGTACGAGGGAACCTCCAAATAGTTTGATACCTACTTGCATAACAGATTTTGGGTGAAGGTGGTCTGGAGTAAAGAAGTGGGAGAGGACTTTAGAGAGAACTTTGAATTCTAAGCTGAAGCCTTTATCCCAAGGTCAGTGAGATGCTATTAAAGGATTGAAAGCAGTGAGTGTGGATGAATAATTCTGCATTTTAGAACCATTACTTTGGAGCCTGTTTTGGAAGGGCAAGACTGGAGGCAGAGATACGGATGGAGGTTTGTTCAATATTCTAAAAGAAGGGTGATGGTAGTGTGATCCAGGAGCATGGAAGTGGGCCTTTGGAGAGATGCCAAAGCAAAAGAAAGAAGGAAACTTGGTGGCTGGCTAAGAGGCATAAAGGTGGGGAAGAAATCTGAATGAACACCTTGGTTTCTGACTTGGGTGACAGTTCATGGTGGCACCCCACATTCAAATAGAATTAAAAGAATGCAGAAGGAGGGACAGTCTCTTCTCCCTCTGGAGATGGGATTTCTGCAGGGAGGACACTGGGTCCTGTGACACTAGCTGTGCACGTCACAGGCCTGCAGGAGCATTGAGCCAAGCAGGTCATTACAGGCATATCCACATCTGTTATAAAAACTGAACTCTAATCATGCCAGACCCACTCTGGCATAATAAGTGTGGTTTTTAACATAATGCACTGCTGGAGCAAAGTTGTCAGAAAAGCAGGAGGCGGAGGAGGTAATCTGTGAGACTTCAAAAGAGAAGATTGAAGCCATTTTATGTGGCTGGAAATGAGTCATTTGTCAGCAATGCCAATGTGCTGTCAGCTTTGGAGGAGAGATGACGGGGCACCCTGGGGGGAGGGCTGGTGAAAGTGTCAACCTTCAGTCACCAGAGGCCATGTGTGGGGTAAAAAGTGTCAGTCACATCACATCCCTGTCCTGACCTGGGTTAGAGGAAAACCAGGGTCACAGCAGAGCATTAGCCTTGTAACCAAGGAACCTTGTAACCCTCCTCTCTCAGGAAGGAACTGATGTGCTCAGCGTTCTCAAAGACTGTTCAGAGCTTTAATTCCTCAGGGCATGTGCACTTTAAAAGAACAGTGGGAGTGCAACACTTAGGAAGAAGAAACTAAGGGGTAAGAGTGGATTGGTGGCAGAAAGGAGGAGAGATTTCGAGCAAGGACTTGCCTAAGGTCACTTACATAGGTGAATACCCCTTCTCTCTACCTAGTTGCCAAGTCCAGGGTTATCTCTGGGTCCTAATAGCTTGGAAGCCATTCCTGTGAGTGACAACCCATCCTAAACGGAGTGATCCCTGCTTTGTAAGCTATTGCATCACCTGACACTCCCTTACCCCCATCATGCCAGTATCGATCACTTGGATACTTACTTGGGGTACAGCAGCAGATCGTCCTAACTGGTCTTCCAGCTTTCATTGCTCTGCTCTCATCCATTTTTTTTTTTTTTTTTTTTTTTTGAGGCCATAGTGACCATCTTAACTTGAATTGAGTCTTCACCTTTCCCTGTTCTTGGTGTCCTCCCAAGCTACCTTGCTTTGGTCTCTAACAACCTATACCATTTCAATCTCAAACCAGAACAACTTTTCCTTTGTTCTCTTCACTCTACTCATGCTTGCCCTTTTTAGTTCCCTGAACACAGTGACGTTTTGTCTTTCTCTAGAACTTTGCTAAGGCTGGTCTCTCTTCTCAGGTAATGTCTATTCATCCTTCAGCTTCAATATCACTTTTTCAGAGAGGTACTTCCTGACTCTGACTAAGTTGCACCCCTGACCAATACAACACATAGAGACTGCCTTATAATACTTTCTTTGCTTTTGTAATTTTTATGATTATTTTATGTTATTGTTTATATTCTGACATCCCATTTTGATTCTGAACTCCTTAAGAGCAAAGATAATGCTTGTCTTTTTTGCAACTGAATCTTTATGCCTATATGAATGCCTAATGTCAATGTTTCCCAGATATTTGTAGGATGAATAAATGAGGCCGGGCGCAGTGGCTCACGCCTATAATCCCAAAATTTTGGGAGGCTGAGGTGGGCAGATCACCTGAGGTCAGGAGTTCGAGACCAGCCTGGCCAACATGGTGAAACCCTCTCTCTAGTAAAAATACAAAAAGTAGGCAGGTGTTGTGGCACATGCCTGTAGTCCCAGCTACTCGGGAGGCTAAGGCAGGAGAATCACTTGAACTCAGGAGGCGGAGGTTGCAGTGAGCCGAGATCGCGCCACTGCACTCCAGCCTGGGTGACAGAAAGAGACCCACCTCAAAGAAAAAAAAATGAATGAATAAATGAATGAGTAAATGAATGAATAGACAACTCCTTAGTAATTCTGGTGAGCAGGAAAGTTTGGGACTCCATGCACCAGGCAACATCACAGATATACCAAATGACTTGTGTAGGCAAAGAGACAGGCAGGAATCAAGGAGCCTTATCAATAACTTTCCTGCCATTTTAAGCTATCTCCCTCTCACACTTTCTGTGGCAGGATAGCTTTGAGGAACAGAAGTTATAGAACACTTTCCATTAGACCAGTGGTTCTAAAAATCTCCTAAAGACATAGATTAGAGGGTCCCACCCTGGTGCTTCTGATTCAGTAGGTCTGGGATGGATTTCAAGAATTCACATTTCTGAAAAGTTCCCAGGTGGTACCGATGATGCTGGATGGGGGGGGTCACACATCTTTAGAGATAGTGCACTACATATAATCTCTAGAGGCAAGGACTCTGCTTTTCACATTTGCTATTGCTATATGCAGATGCTATTGCTTAAACATACATACTGCTACATTGTATATGCTCAAAAATTTTGTTGAATATGTGAAAGAAACTTGGTGGGCCCCTTTGCCCATCATGTAGTTCTTGTTCCCAGAGCTAATTCCTCTTATCCATTCCTATTCCACGTTAGATGATCAATGCCATCACAAGCTCCCCTTACCAACCACTTGACCTTCTCTAGGTAGCTTTTATGTTCTACCCATCCTCCCCAAGAAACATCATCTATCCTTGTATTTTCTGTTCCTAAGGCCTTGATGATATTTAGCAAACCACTTCAAGTTATGATGTTAACCAGTAATGGCAGATCAACATGTCACCTCTTTAAAGAGAAATTTTATTCTAACATTCGATTGAACATTGATCCATAATGGTGGTCAACTTGTGCAGTATAGCTTGCTGGCTAAACTAAGCCTTTACAGATCTTATTAAAAGAATTTTATTTAGTAAACTATATAGAATTAAAAATAATTGTGAGGGCCAGACGTGGTGGCTCACACCTGTAATCCCAGCACTTTGGGAGGCCAAGGCAAGAGGATCACCTGGGGACAGGAGTTCGAGACCAGCCTGGCTAACATGGTAAAACCCAGACTCTATTTAAAAAAAAATACAAAAATTAGCCAGGCATGGTGGCACGAGCCTGTAGTCCCAGCTACTTGGGAAGCTGAGGCAGGAGAATCTCTTGAACTCAGGAGACAAAGGCTACAGTGAACCAAGATGGCACCACTGCACTCCAGCCTCAGTGACGAAGCGAGATTCCATCTCAAAAACAAACAAAATGATTGTGGGGTAAGCTATGATAAAACAGCTTAATAGCAAAAATTACTTGTCTGTACTTTAGAAATATCCACATGCATAGTATAAATTGGTGTGTTATCTATAATTGTTTCTTATCTATGCTACGAGGATATTTATTGAGGAAATATTTTGGTACAGTAGGTAGAATTGCCATATACAGCTCAAAAAATAGATGCATGCATATGTACTTATATAAGTACATACATACATATGTATGTAAGTATAGATATGGGTAAAGATGTATGTGTATATGTTTTTTTCTTCATGAAATCCAAAAGGTTTTCCCTTTTTACCTAATCTCATTGAGTCCATATGCATTAAGTTTTACTCTAAGAAACAGGGTCTAGTATAATAAGCGTTATCTGTTTTCATACATACTAGATCATGTCACTCACCTCACACTCATTAAATGAGCATTTAGTAAAATTTTTGAAAAATTACTTTTGCTAGATCAAGCTGTAGACTATTAGAGACTAGAAGTGATTTATTTATTTATTTTTTTTATTGGTGGCAAGGCATCACAATCCCTGAGCAATTTACCAGGTTGATTTAATTTAGAGTCACTTCCATGCTTTCCTGGAGATCTACCCTAAATCTCTAGCTAAACAATGTTAGAAATTGATGAAATGTTCAACCCTATGTCACACATACACACGAAGTTCAATTTCAGCACTGAAACTCTCATCTGCAGGCTTGGTACTGCTTAGAGAAAATCAAATATTTTCTTTCCTCTAGAGTCAGATAGGTGCTTGTGACAGTAAGAAATAAGGATGAGAACTAATGCACTGAGCACATGCTATATGCCAGGTACCCTTTGTAGGTTGTCATGATCCTATGCCAACCCGGGAAAATAGACATCATTTTTTCTTCCAGGAAAATTAAGCAAAAAGCAGAAAGAATAAAGGAAAGAAGAAGTCTGGGAGTGAAGTTATATGCTTAAGGGCATGCATCTAGCAAATGGCAAAAAAATGGATGAAGACACAGGACTGATTGTCACTAAAAACCATGTGGTATGTTTGAGCAAGGTCAGTGCCACGGTAGAACCACTTGTGGTGACCACATGCCAGCTATGGTATAACTAAAAAACATGAGGAGTCAGAAATCATTTTCCAATTATGTCCCTCCGTTTGTTTCACTCCAGGGAACTGTATGGGATCTTTTTCTCTACTGAATTTCAAGACAAGGATTTTGTACCACTTTTCTGAAACTTCTCTGAGATGTCTTTCATCTCACGTCTTTTTGTTTTATTTAATTTTGAGAATCAAACTAAGTCCCTCTCATTTATGAATCCTTCCCTGAATCCACCACTGAAAGTAACTTTCTTCATTTACTTATTATAGAATCCTGTGCTTTTTATCAATCATTTTACAATTTGCAACTTGCCTTAAACCTATGTATTAGGATACTAAATACTTTCTATTTAAATATTTATTAGGATACCAAATTAGTTTAAGTCAAGGGATATTAGGGTTGATGATAGAGATGTGTGAGGCTGAAATTTTGAATCAAATCAATGGCATTAGTTTGTTCAACCTCTAATTTCCTTCCATGATGGAGAGAAAGATATAGAGAGAGAAAATAGGAATTCCCTGGTATTTCCAACCCGTTACCTTTGAAGCTCAAGTTCCTCCCGTAAAATGGGAATAAAAATTATTATCATGCCTTGCTCGTGAGGCTAATGTGAAGGTCAAATGAAATAATATAAGGGAGAGTGCTTAAAAAACACAAAGAGTTGTTATCATTAGTATTATATTAGTAGGTCAACAACAAAAACAGGAACAAAAAAACAAAATCCATGAATCCATGAACCACTTGAAAAAAAAACCAAACTTCTCTTTAAGTTAAAATTCTTAGAAGACTGCCCACAATAGTCATATATATTTTTCTTTTTCCTTTTTTTTTTTTTTTTGAGATGGAGTCTCACTCTGTCACCCAGGCTGGAGTGCAATGGCATGATATCGGCTCACCACAACCTCCGCCTCTCGAGTTTAAGCGATTCTCCTGCCTCAGCCTCCCAAGTAGCTGGGACTACAGGCACCCACCACCACACCCGGATAATTTTTTGTATTTTTAGTAGAGATGGGGTTTCGCCATGTTGGCCAGGCTGGTCTCGAACTCTTGAGCTCAGGCAATCCACCCACCTCGGCCTCCCAAAGTGCTGGGATTACAGGTGTGAGCCACCACGCCCGGCCATATATGTCTTTCTTGTGGTGACCTCATGCTAGCTTATTTTGCTTATTCCCAAATTCTTGGTAAAATTCAATTTCTTTGTACACTTTACTATTATAGAATTAGTAAAGATTTTAAACAAGCATCAGCCTATTTTTAATAGGTTTCCTAGGCAGTAAAGATTAAAAACAGAATAACCAATGGAGATGGGGAAAAGACGGTTTAAACTATCCAAGAAATAACATCATTATTCAAGAGTTTATAAAATCTGTTTAGCAGTTTCCAATTGCTTGCCAAGAATACACAAATCATTCTTATTTATTTAACTCTTTACATCTCAGTAAATTTGCATGTACTAATGGCATTTCAAAATGAACACAGGGAAAAAAAACCCTTCTTTTCCCAATGTAGGGAATTTGAAAACATCTGTAGCATTAGGAATTTTGACTAGATCAGAAACAGAAAGAATATGGCAAGTTGGTCTAACACTGTCCAACTCCATGGCCATGTCAGGCATCACTAATGGATTATAGTACTTTTCCACTGAACTAGGAAGTAGCCTCAGAATCACTCTCTCCTCACTGCTCCCAGCAGCTGCTATCAATCAACTGCAGCTTTGCCACTGTAGGAGCTCTTAAATTTCATTGTTTAGCTCTGACATTTTCAGAGGATATAAATGCAATGAATTTGCCTAACTCCTAAAATTCATTTTCTTAAAAAAACAATCTGTTCCTATTCTCTGGAAGGTGATGACAAATTTCAGCATTTAAGTTGGTATTTCTCATTCAGTTGTCTGTCTTCTCCGTTTCCCAATCTGTGAATGGTACTGGTGTTTCTCAGTAGGAGATGCCAAGTAAATGAAGCCGCCCAGCAGGAAACCCTGTTTGGCAATTCTAACAAGGCTTGAAGAATTGGTTTCCTCATTAGAAACAACAAAAGTTTTCTATCTGGTGAATTCACAAGTTCCTGATCCGGTGCTCTCCTGAACAAAATATTGATGCATAAGAAATACAAATGAAAAGTAAATCCTCAGTAATGATGGTCTCAAGCATTCACCTAGATTATAGGAGATAAAAATTCCGTTTCCTTGCAATGTATTGTCTCTATTGATAGACTTTAACTCTGGGAGTGGAAGGATTTTTATCTCCTGAGTGGGGATTACCACATGATGAAATCCTACCATGTGTCTATGTCCTTCATGTGTACTATCTCACTGAAATCACAATAATAATTGTTAACATATATTAAAGCTCGCTATGTGTCTGGAACTGTTCTAAGTACTTTACTTGAATTAACTCATTTAATCCCTACAAGAGCACTATGGAGTAGGTAATAATAACATTTTCTAACAAATAAGGAAATAGAGGCAAAGAGAAGTTAAGTAATTTGCCTGAAGGTCATACGTTAGTAAGTGGGGGAGCTTGCATTTGAATCTATGTAGTCTGGCTCCATGATCTGAACTTAGAACCACAGTATTATACTACCTTATGATGTCCCCAAGGGTTGAGTGTTACATTTATTTTTCCAATGAGTAAAGCAAACTTCAAAACCTAGGTTGCTTGCCCCATTGCCTTTCAGCCAGAAAGTGGCAAGAATTAGATAGCAGGGTAGAGGCAGCACTTCTCATCTATCATCTTATTTGATTCTGGCTACCACCCCACGATGTAGATGGTAGTATTTCCCCCATTTAACAGATAATGAAACAGGCTCTAGTTCTATTGTAACTTCTCAACATAACACAGCTTGTAAATGTAGAGCCAGGCTTTGAATGAGGGAGCCCAACTGGAGGATGTCCATGTGATACCAGTTACCAAGGAGCTGACAATCAGATCTGAAAGAAGGAACAGTGCAAATATGAAAAAAATCTTCCAAGTCTGCTGGACCAGAGACATCATGAGGCAGCTCTGAAAGAGGACAAAGGGCTCAGAGAAAAATCAGAGTGATACGGTCAGTTTCAGCGATGAAGAGGATCATTAATTGACTCTTTAAGAATAAATACAGGGTAGGCTATGGAGTCTTAAAGAAAGGTGACTGCCAATATCTGTGGGGGTAGGGGTGGGGACATTGTGTGTTTGTATGCTGATAGTAAGGAGATCAGCATCTAGTATTCAATTTCCCAAGAGGCACTAATATTTGATTGACAAATAAAATAGAAGATTGTTGAAGATCTATGGTTAATATCAGTTTAATATCTGCTTCATCAAATGCAATGAAAATGTTTCTGAACCTTACTTCAGAGCCCAGACAGAAAGATTCTGGAATTTAGTTTTTCTTTATTCATTCTCATTCTCATTCTATTCCCATTTTCCTCTTTTCTTCTTTCTTTTCCCTCTTTTTTCCCCCTTTCTTCCTTCCTGTTCTCTCTTCTTCTCCTCCTCTTCCTCTTCCTTTCTCCCCTTCTTCCTCATCCTCTCTTCCTTTTCCTCTCTCCTCCCCTCCTGCTTTCCCTCTCTGCCTCACTTCTACCTCACAGTATTCTTGGGACTTCTTTTCAGCCCATAACAGAATTCTGTTCTTTAAGTAGGACTTTAAAAAATTGTGACCCTTAGTTTATTTTAATTCCATTTCAGCCTTTGATATGTTGGCAGTAAATGGTTCTTATGTTCATTCCTTCCACACACAATCTCAGCCCCCATTGTGCCATTAGATTTGTGTATCTCCTCTGTTATTCTGCCTCATATGTGTGTATGCATATATATATGCATATAAAATATAAAATGTCTATATATATAGGTTACACACACACATTCACTGCTAGCTCATAGTTTTGAGGTTTAAGGGTTGCTGGGTTTTCTTTCCCAATCATAAACAATGTTTCCATTCTACAGCCCTTTTCTAGAGAAGACCCATAAAATTTGACTCATGAAGAGAGAGAAAAAAATTCAGGAGGCGAAAGTAATATGGGGAGAAAATGAAAGAGATTTAGTGCAGCTATCAACCGACCGTTGTGCTGTCTTTAAGAGTCTGTTGAAACAACATAATAAAAGGTAATAAAGGCTGGATTTATAGCCTACCTGGCAGAAATGGCCGCCTGTTTGTATCTTGCCCAGTTGCAGACCACTGCAGGTCTTTGTCTTGGGAGCAGGATCTTTTTTCCTTAGAGATCTCTTTTTTTTTTTTCCCTTGGACTCAAGGGACATTAGAAAGTATCCAAATCAGGTTGGCAGATAAGTTAAACATCTCTCTGGTTCTTTCTCTTCCCTTCTTTGCTCTGGGATTTAAGGACCCAGTGTTGTTTCTTTTAAAAGCTGTATTTGACTCGGTTTGCCTAGGAAAGCCCTTAGTGATTACTAAAATAGGTAAAGAGAACTTTGAACTTTAAAAATGGTCATGCCAGCTCCTATGGGATTAAGGGCTTATTCTTTCACCTTAAAGCTCAAATAAATATCCCAAAACTTCTAAATCAGTACAAATCAGTCTCTTGAAAGGAAGGTGAAACACACTGCCCAGGTAGTATGAGAAAATCAAGGATCAAGAAGACAAAAGGAATAGATGGTGTCTGCTCACAAAAAGGTCTGGACCATGTTGCAGGAGGCAGTTGGGACAGGGGTTAGTCTGCTGAACCTATAGTGCTCCTTACCGCTTGATGGGTGATCAGAATTTTGAAGCAATTGGAGCTTATTAATTCATTAATTCCTTCATCAAACATTTATTCAGCATCTACTTAATGTCATGCCTTGAGCTAGTGACAGGGCTACATAAGTGAATAAGAGGTGAGAATTGAACAATGAGAACACTTGGACACAGGGAGGGGAACATCACACATTGGGGCCTGTAGGGGGGTGGGGGGCTGGAGGAGGGATAGCATTAGGAGAAATACCTAATGTAGATGACAGGTTAATGGGTGCAGCAAACCAACATGGCACATGCGTACCTACGTATCAAACCTGCACGTTGTGCACATGTACCCTAGAACTTAAAGTATAATAATAAAATAAAATAAAATAAAAAGACCAGGTCTCTATTCTGAAGAACTCAGCCTAGAGGAGGAGAAAGCCCCCTCATAAACAAGTCAATAAATGCAGTGATCAAGTCCATAATGTCAGTATATGTGTACAGGGTTCAGGAGGCACAAAATAGGGGCAGAGGCCAAGCTAACAACAAGCATATTGGAAGGCTTCAGAGTACAGCTCGACCTTGATATTGTGTCAAGTATTTGCTTGAATGGGTAAATGAATTAATAAATTAAAAGATTAGGGGGAAAAGAGGAATCAGAAGATAGGAGTTCTAGATCTAATTACCACTCACTGTGAGATCTTGAGCAAGTCTCTTCCTCTCTTTAAGCCTCAGCTTCCCCATCTATTTGCTGAGATTCTGGATTGTTTCTAGCTTCTCTTCCACCTCAGGCATTCTAGATTAGATTATGGAAGATAAAGGGATATTAGCATCTTTTCAGATCTTGGGTCTTGGTAGCAGGTCCAAGCCTTCCTTCCTATCTCCCTAAAAAATAAGCCCAATTTTGTTCATATTGTACGTTTTCTCATTGCTTGTTTCTAGGCTTGGTCTAGACATGTGGCTCTGGCGGGGGGTGCTCAGATATTTTGCAAGTTAGAAGTTACAGTGAGCACTTCCTGTTCCCCACCCCAAAATAGAGGTTGAGGCCAAAAGGAAAGCTAGGAAATTCTGGGGAAAAAATGGAAATGGAGCCACGGGGGGAAGCAGGAAGGAGGATGCCAGCAGCAAAGTGCTGAGTCCCGGAAGAGGGAAGAGAGAGATCTCATTACTGGAGTATGAGTCATGGTAATAGGCTGAATAAATCCCCATAAAGTCAGGGCTAATGTTGTCTGCTGAAGCCCATATCATGTCATAAACACAGAGGTCCATCCCAGCCAGGGCTGTGTTAATTGTCTGACTCAGTCAGCGGGGCTGGGGAGCCTGAAATGAAGGATTAGTTCAGGAGAGTGAGTTCCAGCCTCTCCGGCGACCCTGGCTCTGCATCCTGGCAGGCGTGAGCTCCTTATAGAAAGACTGTCCAAGACAAGGATGGCCAGAGAGAGGGACAAATACTACTACAGAGAGGTCCACAGTCTGGATTTGGGGGCCAGTCAGTGATCCCTGAACCCCAAAGTAACTGGGGGAATCCTGGGGTCCTTCTGCCAGGGACTTCTCCATTTCTTTCTTTCTCTCAATTGTCTTCTCCCTCCTTAGTCTTCCCCAGCTTTCCTGTTTTCTATTTCTTCTTTTCTCTTTTCTTTCTTTCTTTCTTTTCTTTTTTTCTTCTTTCTCTTTCTTTCTTTTTTTCTTCTTTCTCTTTCTTTCTTTCTCTTTCCTTCCTTCCTTCCTTTCTTTCTCTTCCTCTCTTCCTTTCTTTGCCTTCCTCCCTCCCTCTATCCCTCTCTCCCTCCCTTCCTTTTCTTCCTTTCCTTTCTTTCTTTCCTTCCTTCCTTTCTTCCTTCCATCCTTCCTGCCTTCCTTCTTTTCTTTCTTTCTTTCTCTCTCTCTTTCTTTCTTCTCTTTCTTTCTCTCTCTCTTTCTCCTTCTTTCTTTTCTTTCTCTCTTTCTTTCCTTCTCTTTCTTTCTTTCTCTCTTTCTTCCTCTCTTCCTTTCTTTCCCTCCCTTCCTCCTTCCCTCTCTCCTTTCCCTTTCCTTTCTTTCCTTCTTTTCCATTCCTTCCTTCCTCCCTCCCTTCTCCCCTCTCTTTCTTCCTTTCTAGCAGCATTGTTTTCTCTCTCTTCTTATCTTTTTCTCTTCCTTCCTCACACTCCTCAAACTTCCCCTCTCCTCCTTTCCCTTCTTCTCTCCCTATTTTCTTTATCTCCTTCCTTCTGGCCACTCATCCTCTTTCTACTTATTTCTCTTCTAATCTCATTTTCTTCTTCTTCTTTTTTAGAGACAGGATCTCTCTCTTCATCACCCAGGCTGGAGTGCAGTGGCGTAAGAATAGCTCACTGTAACCTCAAACTCCTGGGCTCAAGCCATCCTCCCACTTTAGCCTCCCAAGTAGGTAGGACCATAAGCACCCATCACCACACCTGGTTAATTAAAGAAAAACTTTGGTAGTGATAGGGTCTTCCTGTGTTGTCCAGGCTGGTCTTGAAGTCCTGGCTTCAGACAATTCTCCTGCCTTGGCCTTGCAAACCTCGGCCACTACACTTGGCCTCTTTTCAAAGTATGTGTCTCTGTTTCCTCTCACCTGTCCTTCTCTTCCTCTTCTTCCTGTTTTTACTCTTTGTTCACTTCTTTCTCTTTGCTTCTTTTCGTACATTTTCTTGTTCTTTTCCTCCCCTTATCCAAGCTTGGCAGCAAATAGCCTGAGGTTTGTCCAGTCGGAGGAGTGAGGCCCTTACTACATCATCATCTGCAAAATACCTTCATGATTTGATCCTCATATTAGCTTTCTGATAAAAATGTTTTTTCCCAAACAAGGAAATTAATACTCAGGAAAGCTAAGTGACGGGCCAAGCTCACACAATTACTAAGTAGAAGACCTGAGGTTACATCTCAAATCTGTCTGAAGTCGTTTCCCAAACAGAATTTGGAATTGTGGTATATGTGGCAAGAAAACCAACCTTGGCTCATTGACAATATTACATGGTCAGAGGTTCCCTTCCATAACAAAGAAAAAGGTTGTAGCAGTAAGCTTGTCAGTCCTTCTCTCCTGTCCCTAGGGTCTGACTTACTTAACAAATATTAAGTGACCAGCATATGCAAGCATGACCATGACATTGAGAGACTACCTTAATGCTGAGGACACAGAACTAAGTGACTTTCTGTATGAAACTTGCATTCTCACAGGGGTGATAGTTAATAAGCAAGTAATGAAATAAATATAAAAATGTACTAGGTTATGGTGTAGGTGTCCATGGATGTGGAAATGTGTTATGTAGGTGATGAGACTGATGATAGAGGACATTGAAAATCGTTGGGATTTTTGTGCTCATGTTTTTTTTTCTGTATTATTGCCATTTTCAAAAATATCTATACTGAAATCACAGCTTTTATATTCACTAATAACAACTAGTTTAAAATATGCAATGGAAAAAGCTATTCTTTGTAGGATAGTACCATGAAAAGTAGTTCCACTGGGTGCTCAAAATCTTCATGAAGGCCTCTTCTACTATAATTTGGGCTTGAGCCTGCCTTTTGCCTGACTCCCTTTGTATGGGGTGCACCGTTGCCAGCAACATCTAAAATATTCATTTCAAATGCTCTTTGAGCTAATTTTGATTACCCAAGGGCTCGAGGGCAACGGGTTCTAGCTCCCATCATACTCTGCCTCATTATGAAGGATTTCAGCCCACCTTTGGTCTCCCAAAGTGAGATTTCCTTCCTTCTTCTTCCATTCAGCCCAGTCCTCTCTGTCTGCCTGTGGCCGGGCTGTGTCACAAGCTCAGTTCCCTGTGTCGTGGGTAATAGTCACCCAGGGAAACTTGCCATCTGGCAAAAATGCCACGTTTTAGTCACAAGAACTTTCCTATGCCCAGTACTTCTGTTTACTGTTGGGAGAGGATAATTTTCTATGTTTCTTTATTGGGATAGAAAATAGCCTGAAGACAGTAAAGGAAGATCATGATGCTCCCTCTGTGACTTAGTCACACTTTACTCCATATGTAGAATGCTTCCACATGCAAATCTCTCCCCTCCTTCAAAGCCCACTCCAAATGGTACCTCCTTCATGGAGCCTTCTTGAGTAACATAATGCTCTACCCATCTTCTGAATTTTCATAGAAAATCTCTTCAAGCCAAAGTGGCCTGGATATATAACCTGCTTCAACACACACCAGCTGTACAGCTTAAGCCTTCAGTGTTTGCTGCAGTGATATCACCTGTACCACAGCTTCTTCTGCAGTGTGACCTTTTCACTTCCCCATGATGAACTGGAGTCTAATTTCTAAGTTAATCCATGCTTGCCTTATAAGTACCTTAACCAAATAGACTGTAATGGAAGTGGGATTGCATGACTTCAGATACTGTTAGAAGAACCCAGCTGCCACCAGAAAGCTAAGGCACATAGAGAGGCCTCTACGTAGGTAGGTGGCTCTTACAGGCAGTCTCAGCTGAGCCCAGACATCAATTCACCTCAGGTTCTAGACCTGTACATAAAGAAATCTCTTGTTGATTTCAGCCTCTGGACATTTGAGACCTTCCCACTGCCCCAGGTATCTTGGAGCATAAACAAGCTTCTTCTGTGATATCCTATTCTAATTCCTGGCCCACAGACTCCATGAACACGATCAAATGGTTTTATACCACTATGATTGGGTGGTCTTTTATGCAGCAATACAAAAAATCTAGAGCAGTGTTTCAGTTCTTAAATGAACAAAATGGTATGATACTGTCAACCCTAGAGTGTAGTTGAAAATTAAATGAAATAATATATGAAGCACCTGGCAGTTCTTGACATTTAGAAAGCATTTAATGAATGTTTTTTTTCATTTCCTTCCAACTACAGTAGCTACCTGTCCACACATCTTACATTTTACTAAAATTTTTGGTCTCCTGTGGCAGGAGTTGAATCATATTTAAATCGTAAGCCCTGTGTTACCATTATGTATATATTATATGCTCATAAAATATTTACCGAGTAAAGAGATGAATAAATAAGTGTAATGGGCACTGGATTGGGAGCCAGAAACTTTAGTTACTATCTGTGCATTCTTGGTAAGTTTTTTTCTGTTTAATAATTATTTTTTCTTATGTTAAAATTGAAAAGGTTTAGGCTGAAAGGGGAGATATGGTGGCAGATTGAAGAAGGCCTAGCAACTGTTTTTAAATTCTTAAAGAATTGTTATGGGGAAGAAGAATGGATTTCTCTGTTTGACTCTCAAGTAGTACAGTCAGGGACCTGTGTGGAATACACAGGCACAAGACAAATAATTATCTAGAGTCAGATTGTTCAAAGATGGAAGAAATGCTTTGTGAGCTAGTGAATGCCCTACCCCTAGAGGTGTTTCTGTGGGAAACTTGAGTGTAACCCTCCTACTCTGCTGTAGAGGGTATGCAAGCATTGGAGGAGGCAACTTCCATCCCCTATGTTCCTAATTCTACCACTGGATGACTTCTTTCAGCTCCAAAAATCTTCAAATTTGCAACAGATCTTCTGACTCTAGTCTTTCCTGTAATTGCTATGTCAGTGAGTCTGGAGTGGAATGGATAGGAAGCTGGCAAGTATAGCAACCTGGGAATAGCCCAGCTTGTTTATTTCAGTGATGCAGGGGAGGGCAGAAGAAGTGAGGCATTGTGGAGAGGAGTATTGATCAGGAACTAAAATTTAAGTGCACTTCCAAAGATGATTAGAGAGCCACTATTAATACTCTGTAGGGGATCACTAGGCGGGCACTAAGTAACAAGAACTGGAAAAACCTCTGGAAAGCGTGGATGCAGAAACCCTAAGTGATGGGGGCTTCAGAGACTGAAAAGTAGGTTTGTAATTTTTCACAGGAGCATCTACATTTGTCAGGTAAGAATGGGTTACATTGCACCCTCCAATAACTTCCAAAGGTCTTTAGATTAACACCACAAAAGTTTAATTCTCATTCATGCCAAATCTACTCCCCTCTTCAGGGTCATAGCTCAGCTATCCAGGTGGCTTTGGTTTTGTGGCTCCACTTTCTCAACATGAGACTCCAATAGAGGAAGAAGGAAACATGTGACCTGGAGAGTGGAAGTGGGTAATGGAGACTGCTGCATCAGCAGGGAAATTCTTTATATCCTCAAATGACATGTGCTTCTCCTGATAGCTCATTGACCAGAATTAGCAACATGGACCTTCCTAACTAGAAGGGACCAGGAAGGATAGTCCTTCTATGTGTCCAGAAGGAGAGAAGGACCAGATATGTGTGATCGTGTCTCTATTATGGGAGAAAAGAGAATTGAAAAGGAAAGAAGATCCACATAGTGTCTGAGGAGCTGAGACAAAAGAAAAGTAAGTCATCTCATTGAGCCTCAGTTTCTTCATCTCTCAAAGAAATGTGAAGATACCCACTGCACTAAGGGTGTCATGAAGATTACATTAGAAAAATGCACATGATATCTTTAAATCTCTTTGCCAATAGCAAGACATTTTTAAAAATAAAATACTGTTTTATGATTGGTGGTTGTTTTACTACGAAACTATAAAATGCTAGATTTCATGGGGGTATACAAGACTTTCTCTGGTATAGCCTTCCCTTTGGTACAAAATTTTTTTTCCTGTTTTTTTAAAGCAACCCTATTAGCTGAAGGTACAAGAATTTTCATTACAGAAGATCCTAAATGAGAGCAATGATCAGAATTAGCTGGAAAGCCACACGCATGCACAAGCTGATTCAGAAGAATCAGAGAAGGTTATTTGCCCCCTTGAAGATCTAGGGGGCCTGGGGCTTTTTCATGAGCCCCAAAGGATGCACCAGATAGAAAATTGGCAGGATGACTGGAAATTTTCAAAATGCACAGATCAATTGCAAATAATCTGATGCTGTTTTTGGGAAACTGCAGGCTAAAAATAGCCATGGTTTTCCTGGATGAGGCATTAGTTTGATGTTGGTCTTTGTAACCTGTACGTTTTTGCCATCTCTGCTCAGTTCCAATGATTTTTACTTCCTTTCACTTTCTGTACCTATAAGATTCAGAGTTGTATTAGAAACATTCATACTTTCTTTCATTGATATATTTATTCACATATCATTTATTCACTCATTCATTTATTTATCCATATATCCTTTGCTTTCTTTCCATGACTTCATCAAGTTTCTTATTTAGAGTACAAACATTTATTGATCACTTTCTTTTCTCTGGGCACTGTATTAGGCAACAGGGATTCTAAAGGTGGGGGGAAACAAACTAAACAACAACAACAACAACAACAACAACAACAAATCCTCACAAAATAACATGTGCAATGTCATGGGGGTGCAGACAAGCAAATATAATTACAAAAAATAATGCAGAGTGCAGTAGGAGTTCATAATTTCAACTAGCTTGAGAGTAGAGGGGTACAAGAAGGTTTCTTAGAGGAAGTGGCAGTTGAACTAATTCCTGAAGGTATTGTTCAAGTGGGGAGGGTGGGAAGGGCATCCTAGGTAAAAGGAACAACATTTATGTTGTAATGAAGCCATTTTGAAAAGACAGCCATGTGCAGGCAAGCAAAGCATGTTTGCAAGACCTGCAGTTATTCTAGGATGCTCTTGTTTAATGTGTGCCTGATATTGTGGATTTAATCACTACCTCACAAATTATTCTTCAGGATTCAACTCGATCATTTAAACACAGACTCTAACAGAGTTTCTGACTCACACTAGGCACTAGAAAAATCTTATTTCTGAGCTCTTTGCTGTTGCATTTTTCCCCTTACCAGTCCCATAGTGCCTTGCAGAAAGTAGCCATTCAATAAAGTTACCTCCAATTTAATCCTATCCCTCTCCACCCAGTCCCAGTTTAACTTCCTTTTCCACCTACAAAGACCCTGAGGGCCAGAAAGAGGGCAGCCTCTTCCCAAGGCCTCCTTGTCTTTTTCTGCTCGAGGAAATAGCTTGTGGTGTCTCCTTGGCTGTCTGTTTCTCCGCCTCTGGGGAATCTCCTCTCATGTAAATCCTGCAATTAGAGGCTCCCACCCCCACCACCAGAGCTACATCTGCCTCCCTAGATAGGCACCCACTTGATTAGGAAGAGATAATCACAGGGGCTGCTTCAGCCTACAGCCTGGTGAAGACAGGAAGAAATTCTGATTAAATTTGTGGTTTCAAGAGAAGGGCTCCCCCTCTCTCATCACATACCAGCTTCCTGTCTGCCTATACATTTGGACTCAAGGCACAACATTTTGATTCTTCATTTATTTTTTCAAAAACCATAGAAATTAGGCAATAAATAGGAATATGCCTCTTTTTTGGTAGATGAAGAATGTGAGCTGTGAGAGATGAAGCATTTGACTTAGGTCATAAGGTTGATTGTCTAGCATAGACTTTGGATTGATCACTGATTGGTTTTATATCCTCCATAAGAGAAAGCAAGAGAAAGTAAGCAAAGCTTTTTTCCCTTGAGAGGATCTAATTTTGACTTGTGTGTGGGTGTATGTTTGTACTTATATATATATTATTAATTCGAATTATATATTCAACTTAACTTTTAGAAACATTAGAAATATGTGCAGAATGTAAGAAATGTATAAAGTAGAGGAAAGCCTAAGGAAGAAGCCAAAGTCATTCATTATATCCAGAGATACTTCCTGGTTGATATCTAATGTGTGTATGTGTCTATATAAAATGTCTACATAATCAGAATTATAATACACATGTGCACACATAGTTATTTTCTAACTACATTTTGTATTGTAAACATTTCCCCAGGTCATTAAATATTCTTCTAAAACACAATTTGGTTTGACTCCTTTAATGTTTAGATCTATATCCTGGATTGTCTCCTTGCTGTTCAATTCAAGGGAGAAAAAAGCAAATCAAAAAATACTGGATTAAGAGGAAGAAGCTCTGCGTTCTAGCCCTAGTTCTGCCACTCTCTCCCATGAGTCTCTGTTTGTCCATCTGTGAAATGGGATGATAGTTATCCTTTTATCAGTCACACAACCTCATCTGCAGACTCAGGTAAAATCACAGCGATGGGTTTGCCCAGGAATGTGGGATTGCCTGGTGTTGTCTTTATTATGTTGCTGAGGATTCCTATTGCTTTTTTCATCAGCCCAAACACAAGAGCCTCCCAGGAGGCGGGTTTTTTCCTTTTATTGGCAGTGCTCACATGGGCAACACAGTTCATCGGAAGCACCTCTGCTCCAATCACCCTTCTGCATTGTCTGTCTTGATGAAAAATGACCTGTTATTATTTCTTACCTTTGGGTTTGGGAGGCCCCAAAGAAATCAGTAGCCACATAAAATCGCTGCCGTTATTCTAACAATATTTTCATTGATGGATTTAAGTGTGAGGTGTTTGCTATCGATTGTTAGCATCTGTCCTGGAGAGGCTGCTCTGTGGGGAGGCAGTGATAATGTTGGGAACGGGCATCTCCAGGGGCTGTGGCATGCTGAGTGGTTTTCCTGAAGCTGGGAAAAGTATGTTTGCCCTCCAGGGGCGTCTTGCTTTGTAGGATAAATATACAACTACAAATGTGATTTCAAACATGTAACCCTTTAGAACAGATACTGCCTTCTTCCTGGATTGCTTTCTAATTTGAGAGATTTGACATTTTCATCCCCAATTTGATATTCAGCAGGCTCCTAATTCTTTATGTTTTAATATTTTTGGTCCTTTTTAGGAATCAGCACTTAAAGGCAAAAAGTGAAAAATAATGAAGCTTCTGTTATGTCTTAAATGAGTCCTGTAAAGTAATAAAACACATTTTAATGTTTCCCCCTCCTTCCTTTCTTCCTGTCTTTTGCATTTTCTCTCTAGCTTCCGTGCTTGAATTGTTTCTTCCCACTCTTTCTGCTTTCAGAAAATAAAAACAAAAACTTACTGTCTACTACATTTAAAACAACAAGGTGTTAAGCATTGTGAGAAATCAAAGCTTGATGATGACATAATCTTTGCCTTCAGAGAAACCCACTAATGTACAATTTACGGACACATATATGTTCTCATAAATTAAACGGCAGAACAAATTGGAAAGATGTCAGGGAAAGTAGTGAGTAATAGAGTGACAGAACCTTGATATGTTACAACTTAGAGAGACCCTAGAATATCATGAGATGACTCCATCATCACCTTTATAGAGAAACTCGAGCCCAGGGAAGTAAAGAGTTTAGTCCAAGGTCTCCTTATGACCTAACCTGTGCTTTTGATTTATATTCCTGATGGTTTTGCAGCTGAAAGACAGATTTAAACCTTGCTACTTACTGGCTATGAATGTACCTAACCTCTCTGAAGCTCAGTTTTTTAATCCAGAAAACAAGCCTTTGCAGGATGCTTGTGAGTGTGACAGTGGAATCATGTATGTAGTTCACTTGGCCTGCTAGTGTTTGGTACACACCATTTCATGCTACCCCTAAGCTGCATTCTCCTTTGGAGAGCCATAGGCACTAGTGTAAATCATATGCTTTCCATAAGCAAGCATACGCCCTCCCTCCTGTGAACCCAGAGGGATGGAGATGCACTTTGGGGATGTTGTCTGGGTATTTGTCTCAAATGCTAATGATAGCTCCCTTTGGCAGAAAAACAAACACAGGCCAGTGGGGTTCTTAGAATATTAGTCCTAGGAGCCAAAGAATCAATCCATTAACAGCACCTGCTGAGCAGGCACCTCATACACAGAGCAGCTCAGGCACAGATATCACAAGCACTGCCCTCTCACAGGGAGCCCTGGAACCATAACTTCCAGAACTCCCTTCTCCAATCTAGAACATGCCCCAGAGATTTCCAATGCTCACCTCCTCCCCACTTCTAGTTCCCACCAGGTATAAATTTTAAAATCCTACACCTCAGAAAGAAAAGAAAAAGCCAAATATTACACAAAACTGTGGAAGAAATCTAACTTTCTAGAACCCTGGAAAATGCTTTATTTTTACTTAGAAGAACTTTCTGTGCAAAGAGCTAACCACCCTGCCTATTCAGTAAGGCTAGTTACCTGCTTGTTAAATTATCTTACGACAATGAGAGGAACATGTGGCGAGCCTCTCTGTGAAAAAACAAACAAAACAAAAAAAAGCATTCCACTGATGAGTGGGTGAGGGTGTGCAACAGAAGCTGAGTCAGTGACACAGATCAAGATGCAGGAACCAGTCTATTCAGGAATAGACTGAGATACAGATGACGGCAGAGAGAACAAAGTCGAAAACTGAAACTGAAAGAGGAAAGAGGTGATGAGAAAGATGTTGAGACGAGGGTGTGGGGGAAAAGACACAAGTGGCACAGAAAGATGGTGAGAAAACACAGCCAGAATATTAGATCACATAAGAGAAAAACATAACGAGAGGCGGAAGAACTAGCACAGACAACCAACACAGAGCCTGCAACCAGGGAAACCTGTGTTTCTTGCAGTTAGCAGCCAGCAGCCTGCAGTCAGCAGCAGGGGGCATTAGAACTCCACGGATAGTAAAAGATGCCAGAGAGCCAGTTTAAGGAGAGTGGAAGTGAGAAAGAAATAAAGAGAGAAAGAAAAGGGATAAGAAACCTTCCTCTTAATTTGGAGATTAGAGGGAAGAGAGAGCCGCTATTCCTCGGGGTCCTGCATTCAGTGGTAAGCCAATTCCCCCAGACATCTTCCTGCTCCCTGCTGACAGTGAAGGTATGTAAGTGGCTGTAGAAAATAACACTGAAGGCTTTCTCAAAGAGATTGAGTCCAAGGGACATGGCCTGGGCTTAAGCCAGCTGACTAACATTTAGGCATTCTGTTAGGCAGAACTCAGGTGCAAATAGCATATCTCCTTGAATGCAGTTTATTCAAGCATTTTCCTCTGCTTCACTGCCTCCCAAAAAAGAATTATTAGGAGCATACTAGGATATTGCATAGATAAGGAAGTGATGGAAAAGTGAGACTTGAGGAAAAAAGACCAAAGGATTTATGTTAAAAGACTTTTGTTTTTGTTTTTGTCTATTTCCCTCATCCATGCTGTGCCAGTCTTATTTTCCTAGCCCTCTCTATGCAGCAATCATTTCATTTGGTGTCACTTCCTCAATCATTTACCAGAGATCAAGAACTCACTTTCAATTTCAGTTTAAAACCAAAATCCAGATGAGGTTTCTGATCGGCTCAGCTTGGACCATGTGCTCACACCTTGGGTCAAAGTCACCGGAAGAGTGACATACTCTGGCCCAATATTCTGAAGCCACACCCACACTTGTGCAGGCTTGGAGATGGGGGAGCAGCACACCTGAGGGTGTAAGGATCTGTTGTTGATTGAAGGAGATATTAGAATCATGATCCCTGAAGCCACACCAATTTAGGGCTACTAAGCACATCTTGAATAAGTGAGTTGCCTGAGTTGCTCTGAGCTTGTTTTTCTCTTCTATCAAAAGTCATTAGTTACACCTGCTTTGTCCACCTCCAGGAGTTGTTATGGGGGTCTGATTAGAATATAGAGCAAATCACAGAGCCTTCTGCTAACAGGTGTGCAGACAAGCGCTAAGATGAAATGGGCCAAATACGAGAGTCAGGAAACTTGCGTGCTGGTTTTACCTGTGACATAAACCAGCAGTATGACTTTGGGTAAGTTCCTTATCTCTCTAGATTTAAATATCTTTAACTTAAAATTTGGGGATTTGACTGGGTCTGTTAATGTCTTAGTAGTCATTAGACCCCTTTAAGAGACCGAGGAAAGCTAGGTACTTTTACTGCCCTCCTCAATGCCCAGAAGTTCGTAATTTCCCTACAAGTCTACCTCCAGATATCAGGATAAGAACTCCTGGATTAGATCATCTTCAAGGTGATATCCGACTTTTCAACTGATTGAAAAGAGGGGCTGTATTCTCAGTTGGAAAAGACAATTCTGTGTATCAAGCAGATGTGCGTCTTTCTTTGGTTTAAATCTCTTTCCCAGAAATATCATGCATGTTTCTCATTTTCTCCTTCCTCTGGACTGCTTCTCTTTTCTTCTTCTTTTCACTCTACCACCTCATCGTTCCTCCGCTACAGGTAGTCAAGTGTGGATGTGATTGAAGTTGCTTTTCCATCTGTGTTAGCGGCAGGAAGTGTTACTATCATGGAAATAGATGGGACATATATCATCTCTTATCTGCACCACCAAGAACTTAAATGATTTCTTTCCCCCAACCAAAATAAATCAAAGGAGAGGAATTTTAATTATAGTCACCAGGTGGTGAATTTAATACATCCACATGAGTCTCTGTGCCGGCAGTGTTGTCAGACGAGCTTGTCTCTCCAGGCAGGAGGATAATGGGATTGCGAGAGTCTGGAGAGGAAGAACTCTGGGGATTATAACAGCATCTCCCTGGTGGCAAGGAAACAGCCAGGCAAGTTCTGTTAAATATAAAGGCCAGGGAAACATTGCCTCATGTCAGGGTGTCAGGGTTGTCTCTGCTCATGCTCTATCGTGAACAGTTTCAGCAAGGGACTCATAGGAGCTGCTCACATAGGCATTGCCCACCCAAGTCTGAGATGGGGGCTACACATCAATAATTTTCCCCCATCTATCAGTTTGAAGCAGTGGACAAAGCTCTAACTTGGACCGCAGAGTGATTTGGACTTACATCTACTCTTACAGTTAATTGTTAAAGTTTTTCAATTGACGAATATTTATAGGAAGTCTAGTACATGCTAGACAGTGTTCTAAGTAGCACGGATATATCAGCAAAATAATAGAGATTTAGAGATAAGTTAAACATACACTTAACCTATTACCTAGTAACAATTCTACTCCTAGGTGTTTATCTAATAAAAATGAAAATATATATTCACAAAAAGACTTGTACACAATGTTCACAGTGGCTCTATTTATAGTAGCCCCAACCTAGAAACAACCTAAATGTTCATCAACAGGTCAGTAGATTAATTGTGATATATTCATCACAATGGAATACTATTTACTAATAAAAAGAAACAAACAACTAATCATTAGAAGAATGTGAATGAATCTTGAAATTATATTCAATGAACGGAGCCAGATGCAAAAAAAATACTTTTTGTGTACTTCAATTTTTATGAATTTGAGAAGAGGAAAACTAATCTGTAGTTATAGAAAGCAGAACAATGTGTTGTGTAGGATGAGGAATGGGCCTCAGAGAACTTTTGGGGGTGACCAAAAATATTCTATATCCGATCATAGTATATTTATTTTTCAAAACCTCATGAAAATATGCATTAAAATGAGTAAATGCATTATAATTTTATGTAAAGTGTAATTTGATAGAACTAGAAAAAAAGGGGAAATTTATTCCCAGTGCACATAAAGCTTATGTTCTAGGGTTGCCAAAAAATAAAACAAATTTAAAACATAATAGTGTAGCAGCTTGCAATAGGTGGTATGATGAAAAACATTGTTTAAGGGCTTAGTGAATTGCGGGAGAGGCAGAGTTGCTTTTTATATTAGAGAAGGCCTCTTGGATAAGCTGACACTTGAGAAGACCCAAGTGCATATCAGACCAAGAAAGGTGCAAGTGCAAAGACCCTGGGGCAGTGGCATATTTGTCCTAATCAAGGAAAGGTAAATAGGTTGGTATGGCCAAGTAGAGTGGGCAAAGTGAAACGCAGTGGGTATAACTGTTTTATGAATGAGAATGAAACTTTGAAAATCTAAGTAGCATGTAAGGTCGGTATAAGATTCCTTAAATCTATCTGATCAGAAAACTATTACCCATCACACAATATTTTCTCTATCCACCCCTGCTCCCTGCTCATAGGCCAAACACGAAAGTGAAGCAGCAAGCAGCCCATGACAAATATGTGCATTACCAGCTAATGAATATTGGAGTACATGACACGTTGGAGAACCTAGTGGGTCTTGAAGGTCTGAGTTCCAGCAAATTCTCATGTCTGCATCGACTGCAGCAAGGTCAAAAGTTGGAAAGCAGGGATATTCGGTGAGTTCTGAGCCTCCAACACAGAGGCCAGGGGAATTCTTGCAGCTGTCCAAAAGTGAGAAGTTGCTCAGCTCAGATTTGGAGCTTTCTACTGCTTTTGTGGAAATGCCATTAGGCAAATGAGCAGGTCTGAGAGAATCCGATAAGGCGCAGGGAGAGAATGTGCTGGTCTTTCTAGAGAAGGTCGTTTGAAGCAGCCACAGAACAATAAAGCTGCTGGCCTGAGATAGGAAGGGCCTTGAAAAATAACCAAATGAGGGCCTCTTCCCTAATTCCTTGGAGCTGAATTTTATCAGGAAGGCCACTTGTGCTTACAGAAAACTGTAATCACTCACGGTGGGACACAAATTCCCAGTGAGACTGCACTTGCAGATCAGGTCTGAATGTTCAGGATCCTGTCTAAAGGCATGTTTCTCACTGTGAGGCCTGCCTGTTCTGTCCTTACAGCTTCTTTAGAGTTTCCTAAGCATCTGAACTATCTGAAAATCATGCTTGCCAAAGACTATTCCTTTCTCCCAGAAGGATTAAGCTTTGGATAATCCCTTGGGGAGGCCACACTGGCTACCCCTTCTTCCATCCCTCCAGCTTCAATAAGCATGAATCGGGGGCCTGTGGTCACATGCCCACCCTGTCTCTCAGGATTAATGGTTGGAAACCTCGGAGTTAGGAGTACTGGCTCCTCCAATTTTCTTCTCTTTTTGAGCTCTATTTTTCTCTTGGGCAGTGGAAAAATCATTGGCTTTGGAACTGGAAGGCTTTAATTCTAATTCTGGCTCTTTCTTATATTTATTTATTTATTTTACTTTACCTAAGTAATGACTTTTAACTGGCATTCAGTTTTCTCATTTTTGAAGGGGAGATTATAACTTTAATTCATAGGGCTATAGAAAGGTCAATTTTGATAATAATTTTTAGGTGCTTCATATAGTGTTTGATACATATTTGTAGCCCTAGACATACTGGACTGCTTTTATTTCTCAAACTTACTAGGCTTTCTCTGGTTCCAAGCCTCCTCTCACTCCTGTGCCCTTGCTTTCTCTTCTTCATGCCCCACCACTTCCCTTCATCTGGTTCTCATTGACTCATCTTTTTCATGTAAATTTAGACATCATTTCCCCTGGGAAATCTTGCTTGATCGTTTCCTTCTCTAGGCTCCCAAAGTACCCTGTTCTTCCCCAGTATAGCTTTTATGAAAATGATAATTTACTTGTCTGAGATGCAATCCATGAGAACAAGGGCTCCATCAATCATGGACTGATGTCGAACTTACTTATTTTCCTGGTTTATGTAACTTTTCTATGCTTTGTCTGCTTTGTCAACCTTCGACTCCCTTAATCAAATCATCCACATCCCTATGAGTTAAGTTGTATTAATCAGGTTATACAAATAAAGAATTGACATTCAAAGAGATGAAGGAACTTACTGAAATTATAGGAGTTATTAGATAATGCTTACAATTTGTTTCCAGTTCTAATTCCAAATAATAAAAATAAGCATTCTTTAAAATGTTGTTACATGAAACACAATGTACTAAGCATTTATATTTCAACCATGCATTATGGGTGTTACCAAAATCTGCATTTTATAGATGTGTCTGTAACCTCTCAGTGAAATTAAAGAACCCACACAAGAACAAATGGAGAGGAGGACATGGATTAAATTCAGTTCTATTAGACTATGCAGCCCATGTCCCTCACTAGAGAATCATGTTCTGTTACACATTCTTTCAAAGTCTCAGTAAGTTTCATTGCACCAAAAAAATTCTTTCCATGCCCCAGTTACAGTTTTGCTGCTTTAATTAATAAATAAATTCATTTTCTTTTTTGCCATTCTCCATAGATACAAATTTCCTGCTCAGTATTCCTATAAACAAAATCAATGACACTGGAATGTGCTTGCCAAGATATTGGAAGGTTTTGCTACAAATTCCATGAAATAGGAAATTTCTGGTTCATGAATGAACGGCAGAGAAGGGACCCACAATCTCTTTCCAAAGGTTAACTCTCAAATCTTATTACAATCTTATTTTCAGAGAAGAGGATGGCAAAAATAAGAGGATTTTAACTCTTACATGTGGAGAAATTTTACAGGATTTAGGATTGTTAGCTAAGAGAAGGAAACTGTCTTTTTATGTATGTGTGTATTCTTGTGTGAGACTGTGAGTTTAGTGATGTCAGAGAAGTTAGTCAGTTAGTTGTCTTCAAATATCAGAAACCGATAAGTGGGAGAAATGAGGATTCTGGTCTTTTCTTAATAAAAGGAAATACTTTAAATCAATTGGAGCACCTACTCCATGTAGAATGGCTTCTGAAGCCATGAAGCCATTCATGGAAATATTCAAGCAGAGTTTACCTGAGATATTATAGATGAGATTCCTCCATAAATAGTTTGGATTCTCCCAAACTGAAATCCATTTGAGATGAGAGAAGTAGAGAAGATACATAACTTTGTGAGGATAGTGGACATTCCAAGAGATCTAGTCACCCTATACACACTCTTTTTTCAGGTTCCTTCCAATTCTAAGATTCCATTATTGTATGAATCTAATTTAGCAACTTTTAACGATATTGTGTATAATAAATTTTGATAAATTGGCTAGAAGAAAAAAGTGAGAAATGACCTATTTTTAAAAGCATCATGGACCCTTAAATACATATTTTCTTGACTAGTCTATTGATAGATTGTCTGGAAGATGTCTAATGACTCACATGTCTAGAAGTTCTTTGAGGCAGTTGGCTCAGATACCTTGTGTATTAGGCTATTCTTCTATTGCTATAATGAAATAACTGGGAGTGAATAATTTATAAAGAAGAAGGTTTAATTGGCTCATGGTTTTGCAGGGTGTACAGAAAGCATGGCACTGGCATTTGCCTCTGGTAAGGTCTCAGATAGCTTACAATCATGGTACAAGGTGAAGGGGGAACAGACGCATCACAGCGTAGAAGAGGGAGCAAAAGACAGTGGGGGTGGGGGTGGGAGGTGCTACACACTTAAACAACCAGATCTGGCAAGAACTCACTCAGTGTCCTGAGGACAGCATCAGCACATGAGGGATCCTCCCCCATGACCCAAACACCTCCCACCAGGCCCCATTTGGGCAGGGACAGATATCCAAACTACATCACTTTGATTCTGCATGCAACCTGTCCACATGGCTAGCTCAGGCTTCCATAAATGACAGTTGGGTTTTAAGAGATTGTGAATGGAAGCCGCCAGCTGTCTCGAGGGCCTCTTTAGAAATTGCACATCATGCAGTCTATTGGTCCAAGCATGTCACAAAACTAGATCATATTTAAAAGGGTTCAACATTTCAAAGGGTGCAGAAATAGACTCTACCTCCTGCTAGAAAAATGGTCAGTGTTACATTGCATAAAAGGATGAGAGAAATTTGTGGCCACATTTTGAAATCTGCCACACTTGAGAAGGGACATTTCCTTAGCATCTTACTTAAATTCTTGTGGACTTTGTACCAATAAAAATAATGATCATTTACGCTATACTCAAGCATGTTTTAAAGAAAACTCCCAATTTTCCCCTCCCTTTAGGCCCAGGAAACTACCATGCTACTCTCTGCTTCTATGAGTTTGACTATTTTAGATTTCTCATGTACGTGGTATCTTGCAGTATTTATCTTTCTGTATCTGGCTTATTTCACTCAGCATATTGTCCTCCCATTGATTCCATGTTGTTGCAAATTGCAGGATGTTTTTAAGGCTGAAAAATGTTTCACTGTATGTATATGCCATATTTTCATTAGCTGTTCATCTGTCAATGGACATTTAATCTCCAATGTCTTGGTTTTTGTAAATAATGCTATAATGAACAAGGGAGTGCAGATATATTTTGGAGGTTCTGATTTAAATTCCATAGGTATATACTCAGAAGTGGGATTGCTAGATCATGTAATACTTTTATTTATTTATTTTTAGGAACTTCCATATCATTTCCGTAGTGACCACATCAATTGATATTCCCACCAACAATGCACAGGGGTTCTGATTTCCCTACATTCTTGGCAACACAAGATATCATTGTCTTCTTGATAATAACCATTCTAACAGTTATTCAGTAATATCTCATTGTAATTTTGATTTGCATTTCTCCATTAGTGATGTTGAGCAACTTTTCATATACCTGTTGCTGTTGGCCATTTGTATATCTTCTTTGGAGAAATGTCAAGTCATTTGCTTTGCACATTTAAAGAATCAGATTATTTGTTTTTTTGCTATGGAACTGTATTACTTTGTTGTAGATTTTTGGATATTAACCCTTTATCAGATATATGGTTTACAATTAGTTTCTCCCATTCTGTAGGTTGCCTTGTAATATTCCGGATTGCTTCCTTTGCTGTGCAGAGGCTTTTTGGTTTGATGTAATCACACTTGTTTATTTTTGCCTTTTTTTTGCCTGTGTTTTTGGTGTCATATGCAAGAAATCATTGCCAAGGCCAATGTCAAGAAACATTTTTCCTATGTTTTCTTCTAGGAGTTTTATGATTTCAGGTCTTAGATTTATGTTTTTAGTTTACTTTATGTTTTTGGTGATTTTTGTGCATGGCATAAGGATTCAATTTCATTTGTTCTTTTGCATGTTCATATCCAGCTTTCCCAATGCCATTTACTAAAGAGACTGTCCTTTTCCCATTGTATATTATTGGAACCTTCATTAAAAAAATCAATTAACTGTATATACATGGGCTTATTTCTGGGTTCTTTATTCTGCTGAATTGGTATATATGTATCTGGGCTCTTTATTCTGATGAATTGGTCTACCATGCTGTTTTGATTACTGTAACTTTGTAATATATTTTGAAGTCAGAAAATAGAATGCCTCCAGTTTTATTCTTCTTGTTGAAAATTTATTTGGCCATTTCTTTCTTGGTTCCATGTGTATTTTAGGATTGTTTCTTCTATTCCTGTAAAAAATGTCTTTGGGATGTTGATGGGACTTTCTTTGAATCTGTAGATTGCTTTAGTAGTATGGACATTTTAACAATATTAATTAATGTATTTTTTCTAGTTTTCAGAGTTATTTAATATCTAATTACTTTCCCTTTGATTTTCATAGCACCATCTCATATTAAGTGACTTAAGGAAAGTTATTTCATACATTTGAGCTACAGATTCCTCATTCATAAAATGGAGAACATTCTTGCCCTATGTATACCCTTGAGCTGTTGAAAATCTAATGGGATAATAAAGAAATGATTAGAAGTGCCCAATATTATGCTATTCCAGTGACTTCTTTACATCAAGCATCAAGAAAGGAAGTTCTATGTGATCATATTTCCTGAACACCAAATTTTCACAAAAGATTTATGAACTACTTCAGTGTATGAGTCTTCAATATAGTTTAGATTTTTAAATGCTTGATTTTCTGGAATATTGCATTTGCTTATTAGATAAAATAATTGATATCTGAAGTTGAGATTGTTGCAGAGAGTCTAGTTGGTTTGATTACCATGCCATGGCAGAAGGGCTCCACTCTATTTCATGTCAACTGAAGGTGAACAGTATGAAAACACATAGTATTTAAACTTTAGCACCCTGGGGGGTTGGGGAGGGGGGAAAAACTTTATAGCATACTTCTACAGTTTGTATACCCACCCATTTGCTATTCTTTGTAGTAACATTCTTTAAAGAATTTTTAAGTTCCTCAGGGAAAGAGTTTCAGGAACAGAAAGGAATCGTGGGGGAGAATTATCATTTATTCCACACCTCTACTGTCCCCAACATTGTTTCTAGGATGGCTCACTAAATCTCAGTGAAGGTGTTATGAATGGGACACATAAGGTCACTGACACTTGCTGAAAGGCTCGGTTAGTGTCGGATTACAGATTCCAATTTAGGTCTTCTAAAACCAAAGCCCTAGCTACCCAGTATACAATGCTGTGTTGTCAAAAAACAAGGGTCTTCGAGATGTAACCCTCTTATAGAAAAGAAATCCCATTTGTTACCCTCTTGTACAAAAGAAATCCCAAAAGACTGAGTATGAAATTATTAGTGTGAGGAGAAGGAATCATAATGAATCCTTTGGGATCTGTGCAAAGAACAAAGGAGGTGCTTAGCGACCCAGTCTGAGCTATAGAGGCTGACTTAGGAGCAGAGAAAATAATCAAAGGCTGCTTCCATTCCTTAGAACGACCTCTCATCAATAATCCAGTGTTTACACAGTATCTGAAACTTTCTCTTTTTTCTTTCTGCATTGTAGAGAAGTGAAAGAGAAAAACATTTTTGAACAGAGAGCTTCCCTAGTTCTATGGGCAACATACATATTTCAGTTTTTAAAAACTGCCGACAAATAGCAAGATTCATTTTAGCACTGGCATACCATAAATTTATTTGCTTGTTAATGCAGCATCCCCAGTTCATGTTTTTGCTAACTAGAAACATCAAAATGTCAATCTGTCCTAAGGGGTGTATCAACCTCATGATCTGAACTTGGTAAGAAGATGAGAGTATGGCCTGCTCAAGAGCATGTGCTGTCTCAAGAATCAAGACACATTGGAATCTTAATATTAGAGACTCCTACAGCAAAATCTAAGAGTTGCAGAAGTAAGAGTTGTAGAATCATTGACTAATAGACAATTAGTGGAAGATAAAACTTTAGGATTTATCCTGACATATTTTGCCTTTATTTTGGTAATGCCTCCTTTTATATCCTACTAATATTGAGGGACAGATGGATTTGAAGTCCAGCATTATGTGAACATGATAATGAGCATCCAAGCCCACTGGAAGACAGAAAGAGGAGAGCTTGGTAGAGTGGCATAATTCAATTTGGCATTGAGAGGCTCTAGATACAAAACAAAGTCGTAAATATTGACATGATCTCACTATTATCACTGTAGCAGGGGGTTTTGTTTAAGTATGTGTTTTTCTATCTCTTTCTTATTTTGGCTGAATGCCATTGCTTTTCCTTTGGAGAATGTTCCCTCTCCAAGTCCCTGACAATGTTGTCTAGCGGGGCCTATCCAACCCCAGTCCCCAGTCTGACAATTGGCTTATTCCATCTCCCTAGTTCCAGTTTATGAATAAGCTTATAACCCCAGTTAAGTGAAAGTGAACAATGGACTTTGCTAAAACATATAGAAAAAAAGGTGCTTTTTTTCCTTTTAGTTGCTGATCTAGTAAGATGGTAACCTGATATGGTAGTAACCTGGCCATCTTGTAATAAGAGCCTTGCTGAGAAAGAAAGACGCTATCAGAAAGAGAAACAGAACCAACATGCTGACAGACAAAGGCATGATGAGGTGAAGATAGGTGTATTCCTCCTTCCTTAGACCCCTGTAGTGAGGCAAGGCAGTGTGGTAGTAAGTTCAGGCCAATCATCTGTAAGTGGTAAACCCACAATGAGTTGATGAATTGCACATCTGAAAACGCAGGTGGCTAAAAGTTAAACATGCAATTACCATGTAACCCAGTCATTAGAATTTTAAGTATTACTCAATAGAAATGAAAGCCTATGTCCATAAAAAGACTTCTATGCAAATATTCATAGCTCTTTTATTCATAACAACCAAAAGCTAGAAATAAATGTTTATCAGGAAATAAATGGATTAAAATGTTTTTTAAAATAAAGTGAAATACTACTCAGCAATTTAGAGGAATAAATCACTGATACACACAACATAAGTGAATCTTAAAATAATTATGCTGAATAAAACACAAAAAAGAACAGTTAGGATTCTATTTATTAAAACCTCTGGAAAATGCAAACTAAGTAATAGAAAAAACTCAATGATTGTCTGAGGACAGAGGTAAGGGAAATGTTTGAGTTAGGGAGAAATTACAAAGGGATATTACATTTTTGTAGGTGATAGATATGTTTATTTTCTTGATTGTGGTGGTTGTGATAGGTGATAGATATGTTTATTTTCTTGATTGTGGTGGTTGTGATTGTAGTGATACATATGACAGAAATTGCATGCATATCAAATTGTATAATTTAAATACATTTAGTTTGTTGTACGTCAATTACGCTGCCATAAAGCTGCTAAACATAAGGAAGCTTTGTAAAGTCTCTGTTGGCCTGAGTACCCTAGTCGAGCAAAGAACCTCTTCCACTAAGAGCTGACCCATATCCATATGAGACTTGCCACAATATTGTCACATAGCAAATCATCTCAAAATTCAGTCATTTAAACATTGACCGTTTATTGTCACATTTATTGGTCTGTGGACTGAATGCATCTTGGCTGGGTTAGGCTGGACTCAAGGATCCAGGCTGCAGGTTAGGTACAGATCTGTTCCAGGTATCTCTTATTCTTAGAGCAGCAGCCTCAAAGGAAATGAGTTCTGCCCTACATATGCCAACCTGGGGCCAGGTAGATGGGCAACAGCTATCTAGACCATTTTATTTTCATGGTGTGTCACAAAAGTGCAGGAGCCAAAGCCAAACTGAATCACCATGTGTTTGGCCTCTGCTCATGTGATGCCTGCCAATGTTTGATTGGCCAAAGCTAGTCATAATTAAGCCCAACTTTAATGGGGTAAAGAATAGACTCAGTCATAGTGGGAGGAAAAGGGAAGTGAAATATTTGTTGAACAATAATTTAGACTATCACCAATATGTATCATAAACCAAAAAGCAAATCTTTGAATGTTAGATATTTGGGGGTTATTTATTGCAACTGAGACATGAGAGGCAAGGAAATGTCTCAAATATTTGGAATATTTGGGGATTCTTTATTACAACACATGAATTATTTCCTGTCCTAAAGATAACATCAGATGTACATGAGAATCTAGTGGTACTCAGAAGTTTTAGTTTTGTCAGGCAAAAAAAAAATTATTTGCTTAATCCCATTTGAGTTAAGTTTCTGTTACTTAAACTACAGTTGTCCTTATTAATGTAATTGTGGGAAACTATAATCAAAGAGCAGAGTCTAGCAAAACAAATGATGTCTATCGTTAGTTGAGCAAGGACTATTTACCAGTCACTTCACATTAGTTATTTCAGTTAAGTCTCATCACCAAGATGCTAGGTTGGTATTATACACTATTCTCTCATTGAGAGAACTGAAATCGCATGTCTCAAGAAAAAGAGGTGAGAAGCAAAGCCAAATCTGTTGAAGCCAAGACCTATTCCCTTTCCAGTTTACCATGTTTTTGCTCAGGAGACAATCAATGAAACATGGCACCAGAGGCATTTATGATCTTTCTCTGTGTCCAGACAAAGCTAGAGCTAATTTCTTTCTGAGAGATCACCATCTATTCTGTGTTTTTTAAAGTTCTCTCCTCCCATCTTCCTAGATTGATATTACCAGTGCTTAACTGCACTTAGACCTGAAAATCATTCTTCAGTGTAAACAATATGGTGCATATAGGAAAAGCCATGTATGTGCTGTCCGGAAGTGTGGCTTAGAATCTCTGATCTTCCATTTAGTGGCTTTGAGACCACAGAAAATCCACATAAACATTTAGTGCCTCAGTTTCTTCCTTTACAAAGTGAAAATAAAAGTATCTCCTGTTAACCTGATTTGACAGTTAAATATGACAAACTGAAAATAAGTTTCTAAAGTGCTTTAAAATGTGATGTAGCATTAATGTAACCATCATAAGTAAAGTCACTAATAATGATTCAGAGGGACTAATCTCTATCAGTAGGATTGTAGTTGTTATAACAGGTAGGCGCAGGGAAATTTGTGGCTAGAGGAGGATATTCTTGCCAAATGGTTCTTAATTTAGACCATATAGACAGAAACTGTCTATGACTTTACATAAGGCAGTAACTACTGCTACATCAAGAAGACCCTATGCTGTATCTATCCCTAAGGTCTCTAATTACCCAGCGCTTTCTCCAGCAATCAGCAGCCCACTCAATGATCATCAAAAGATCTTCCAATACTGGCTGTAAGGTTTTGTTCTATCCTCTAAGAAGTCTTTATTAACCCCTCTGCCTCTGCTGAGTCCTGGAGGCCAAGTAGGTGATTAATGGCCTCCGAATTATGATCCAACCTGAAAGGCTGTTGGTGGAAATTTATACTTAGTGTGGTAAGCTAGAATTCTTTCAAGCCAGATACTCAACATTCATTGCACAACTTAATTGTAAAGAGTAGTAGTTAATGAGAGCACAGAGGAAGAGGGTAAAATAGGAGCAGAGAGTCTGGGCTGAAGGCCAGTGCTCTCAGCAGTGAAGTTACATCTGGTATGGATGAATCATGGAGCAGATAAATTACAGCACTGGAACAGGGTTTTCATCACCATTATATTTTATCAAGAAGGAAACTAAGGCACACAGAGAATAACGAGGAAGCATGATCATGATGGTAACTATGATGACAACAACTCCCTTTAGTTTTAGTACCTTCTATAAGTCAAGCTCTAGGTAGGAAACTTGACAAGCACCAAAGCTAATCTCAAAAGCAACATTATAAAGTTAGATATGATTGTCAATATTTTATGGATGAGAAAAATTGAAGTTCAGCAAGATCAAATGACTTGTCCAAAATCATGAAGCATCTTGATTCCAGGTATAAACAGGGTCTGTCTGAACTTCAAAATTTTGCTCCTTCTGGTATGTCACTTATGTTGCTTCTACCATTACTCTTTACTGCTACCAACAATGTGGAGTTAACGGTGTGCCAGGCACTCACTCTAGGTATATCTTCTCAGTGTTGTCTCCATTTACCAATGAGGAAGCTGAGATTTGGTATGGTTTATGTGCCCAAAGCCCTTGGCAAGCAAGAGGCAGAACTGGAATTTAAAATCAGGTCCTTCTGACTCCACGGATAATTATCTTAGCCACTATCATAACTGGCTACAGCTCATACTAATTACCAATACTGTCACCATAATACCCAATGTTATGATTCAAACCCCATTTTTAATGATAAACTTCCTGATTTGGTGAGAAAAGCTAGTCAGTTTGAAGGTAAGATGAGACGAGATGGGGAGCAGAATGTAAAGAGTGTGCATTTTTCTGTCACTACTGCACCAATATACTCAATTCAATAGTATAAAGGAGACCTTGCTTTAATAATTGACTATGACATTTATCAACCTGTGGAATCAGCAGGGATCAAAGTTAAGGAGCCACTTCCTACACTAGAAGAATCTTGGTGCTTAATAAAACCACGTTGTCTTTTCAGCTGATTAGAAAATTGGATGAACCAGACTGCCAAGATGCATGCAAACCTCTGAGCCCTGCTAAGTGTCCCTAAGTAAATAAATTACAAAAATAAAGTATCTTTTTTACTTGCATATAAAAACAAGCAAATGAAAGCTTTTTGCATAATTGCTGCAAAGGGCCCCAACCAGCCATTTCCATTTACAATTTCATATTTCAATAAAGTTTTATTTATTTTCATTTGCAAATGAATTTGCTGCCTTTGAAAAAGAAGTCTTGCTGCTCTGATTGGTGCCAGGTGGTTGGGAGGAGCTTCCACTCCCAACACTGGCCTTTTAGATGAACAGATGACTTCCAAGCTTGTCTGTTTGTCTTCCTTTTCCCAGCTGCCTCTTCCTGGTTTTAATGTATCTATGCGTTTTAAAATTCTGTGCAATTGCCAAATTGCCTTATTTCCTAAATAGAAAAAAAAAATGTGCTAGCATTCGTCCATTTAATACATATGTGTTAAATACCTACTGTGTGCCAGAAACTGTTCTAAATACCAGAGATATGGCAATAACAAATGTATTAGGTCCTTTTTGCATTACTATAAAGAAACACCTAAGGCTAGATAATTTATAAAGAAAAGAAACTTAATTGGCTCATGGTTCTGTAGCCTGTACAGGAAGCATGGTGTTGACCTCTGTTTCTGGCAAAGCCTCAGGAAGCTTCCAATCATGGTAGAAGGTGAAGGGGGAGTAGGCACATTACATGGTGAGAGCAGGAGCAAGAGAAAAGAGGGAAGAGGTGCCACACATTTTTAAACAACTAGATCTCACATAGACTAATGGAGCAAAACTCATTTATCACAAAGGGGATGGTGCTAAAACATTCATGAGGGATTCACCCCCACAATCCAATCACCTCCCCCCAGGCTCCACCTCCAACATTGGGAATCACATTTCAGCATGAGATTTAGAAGGGACAAACATGCAAACAATATCAACAAAACAGAGAAAAATCTTAGTCCTCATGGAGCAAAGGATCCAGACAAAAATTTGTGTTTATTTGGAGTAGATGTTTGGGTTGGGGGGAGAGAAAGTAGCATTAAAATATTCCACCACAGTGGGTAAAGCATGCCTTGAGGTCCTCATTGTGGGAAAGATCTTGGAGTGCTTGTGGACTAGAAAGGTTGTGTGGCTGGGGTGGTCTGGGCAAGGGAAGTATATTGGGAGATGAGTCTAGAGAAAGAAGCAGGAAACAGAGATTGGGAGAGAGGGGATTATGTATGCTTTAGCAAGTGTAAGGGAGAGCAGGTTGCAATGAAGAAACAAAACCAAAGATCTGTAGAATATTTCTTTGGTAGGGCAGAATACATTCTTTGGAAACATATTTGGATACCAACTGGATTTCTAAATCCTTGTCATTTGTGCATACATACACTTTCTAGTCTTCAGTATCTGTAAATTATAGTGGGAATGGTGGCAATTGATGCAACCCAGGATTCTTGAATGTTGAAATTCTCTCTTGACCCAGTCAGTGCCCATGAGAGCACTAAGAAAGGTGTATTTTCACAGGTGACAGGCAGAGAAGGAACAAAGTATGTTCATAGGTATTCTTTATTCAAAATTCCAGAATGATTACATAGTGAACTAAACTGGGCCACGTGGTTGACTACTTTTGCCTATACCAATGCATCACCTCTGTGATGAGAAAAGCCAAGTCCAAAGAGAAACTCAAAGAAAGATACATCGGAGATAAAGGACTTTCTCGCTAAGAATAAGACTTTAGCTTATCTAATTTGTCAACCTACGGTATTTCCTTGGCTCTGCCTAGCTTCAAGTTTGGTGAAGGTTGGGAAATTTTAACATAGCATTTTTAAGGAAAGATTTTTAAAAGGGAGAAAAATAGGGTAGATGAGAAAGAAAGACAGAGAGATTGCTTCTAGGATTTCAAAGAAAAATGCTCACAGCCCTCTAAGGATGAAGTTAGTAACAACCCCTTGGAAGAGTTTCAGACCTATATTGTACCTTGGACTAACTTTTCTTTTTGAGACACTTGAGCCTTGTAGGTTTTGAACAAATCAGAAGAAGAGAGAAGTCTCAAAAGTTAGAATTCATGTTATTAAGGCAACTGGGAACTAGTGTAAATCATTAAACCAATTAAAAAGATCTTATTTCCACCTCAAATTTGTAGCTCAACCCATTACAAAAAAATAATTTGTCTTAGCATCAACAAAGATGAGATCAAGTAAAATCTCCTTAGAAGTAGAATGGTTGATCAAATGTATCACTAACTGCTTAAATGAGATAAAATGCACTTCCAATGAGCCCCAGATCTATGAAACACTGGAAGGGACATCAAGTGACAATCGCATTGAGTCCCTGACTCCATTGTGACCACATAAAAGGTGAACTAGAAGCCAGTTGCTTTACATTCCGTGGCCAGCCTTGTTTTCACACCCCTTATTCCAAAAAAGGCTAGGAGAGAAGGAAGGCATGAGGCATAGTGTTTGGAGTTCTCCAAATGGTTAGGAGCTTGGCCCAAGCAACCCCTATATGGAACTGCTTACCTGGTGATAAATATTGTCACTAGTGCTCATGGCACTTACTGTCTGTTGCTTATGAAGGACAGTGATTTATGGCTGTGTTACACGTCTGGATTGGGCAGAGGAAAAAGAATGCCTAATGCAAGGCTTAAAGACTAGGCTGTGTTTTGACTGTGGTCAATAAGAGCTATTTCATTACTCTATAACCACCATCAGATTCTCCTCTGACTCACTTCTGTCTTTGCCCACTGCCTGCCTCTGCCTCTCTCTCTCTCTCTCGCTCCATTTTTCTCCGATCATCTCTCAAAGGTTCAACATAATCAGCCTAGCTAGACTTGTGTCAAAGGGAAGATAAAGAAAGAAGAAGGGAAGAGCCATTATCTAAGTATCTTTAATGTATGAGGTACTGGGATAAATACTTTCATGCTGTTTTTTCCATTTAAGATGCACAATCATGCTGAGAGGGGTAATTTACCCCCATTTACAAATGAGGAAACTTGCTTAGAGTTCACAGAGTTGGTAGGCAATAAAGTTGGAATTCAAAATCAGATCCATCTGACTCCAAAGTGTCCTCTTTCCATGCATCCTCTTTTACATCACTCTTCTCCATCTGTCCAGTAGATCTTCCTGCTTCTTGTCCTGGGTATACACAACAGCACATTCATTTAATAAACATTGAGCTTCTATTATATGTTAGAATTGAAGAAGCAAAAATATGTAATACAGCTTGTTCACCCTCAAGCAGCTCCCAGTCAGTATATGCATGTGTGCTTGTGGCTTAGGGCTGATAACGAATGCACATTAGTAAGTACATCTTAATATAGGACGTTTATGTATTTATGCATTCATTATTTGAACAAATGCTTATTAAGTACCCATTCTGTGCCAGGCATTATTTTGTTCCAGTGTTTATCAATCCTGGCTGCATATTAAAATAACCTAGTGTACTTTTTAAGAAATACTGATCTTTGGCCCATCCAAGTAATTCTATTTAATTGGCATGGAGCAGGCCTCTGGCATCAGTATGTTTTAAAAGCCTCCTAGGCGATGGTAATATGCAGCCAGAGTTGAAAAACACTCTTCTAGGTTCTGGAAGTGAAGCAGTGAGCAAACAGGAGAAAAAGTACTCAAGATATTCACAGGATATGTGTCCCCCTTATTCAGATAGAGGATGTGATAGATAAAGGAAGAGAGAGGAAGATAAAGCTAGAAGGCTGGATTGTGCGTAAGTCTTCTTAAGCCTTAAGTTCAAGGCAATTTGGATGATTTGAAGCAGGGGAATTACATAAAGACTGAGATAGCTTCACACTCTACATTTCTGTGATCTGGACTAAGCGGAAGAATCTCTCATCCTAAGAATTTTTAGTTTTAACAGATTGACTGATGTAGGGCTTTACTCAGTGCTGCACTAGAAGCTATGAGTATAGAAATAGGTAAGAACAGTTCTTGCCTTCAGGGACCTTCCAGTCTAGTGTGTCTGCTAAGGGTAGGGAAAGAGGGCTTGCAGAGAAACATTGCTACTGCAACAAGAAGTACTGAGTTGCAGGGGACATTGAGAGCTTTCAGAATATTTTCTCTCCCTGATGAGGAGCACATCATGGACACTTCTAGGTACCACCTTTGCAGAGTAACTATAGGTGACTGGTGATTGAACAGGAAGAGAAGTGAAGGGAGGACCATATAGCAGAGGGAACAGCATTTGCAAGATGTGAAAGAGAAGAAACTTGGTTTAATCCAGATTCTTCAAGCAGTTCAATCTGGCTTAAGTGCAAAAGTGAGAATGGTGAAATGGAGAGGGTCACAGTTAGGAGAAAAGGAAATAACAAGCACTGTAGGTCATATCACAGAGTACCTTTTTTTAAAGCAACGTTTTACAGGAATAGAGAAGGAAGAATCAATATCATGAAAATGGCCATCCTTCCCAAGGTAATTTACAGATTCAATGCCATCCCCATCAAGTTACCAATGACTTTCTTCACAGAATTGGAAAAAACTACTTTAAAGTTCATATGGAACCAAAAAAGAGCCCGCATCGCCAAGTCAATCCTAAGCCAAAAGAACAAAGCTGGAGGCATCACGCTACCTGACTTCAAACTATACTACAAGGCTACAGTAACCAAAACAGCATGGTACTGGTACCAAAACAGAGATATAGATCAATGGAACAGAACAGAGCCCTCAGAAATAACGCCACATATCTACAACTATCTGATCTTTGACAAACCTGAGAAAAACAAGCAATGGGGAAAGGATTCCCTATTTAATAAATGGTGCTGGGAAAACTGGCTAGCAATATGTAGAAAGCTGAAACTGGATCCCTTCCTTACACCTTATACAAAAATTAATTCAAGATGGATTAAAGACTTAAATGTTAGACCTAAAACCATAAAAACCCTAGAAGAAAACCTAGGCAATACCATTCAGGACATAGGCATGGGCAAGGACTTCATGTCTAAAACTCCAAAAGCAATGGCAACAAAAGCCAAAATTGACAAATGGGATCTAATTAAACCAAAGAGCTTCTGCACAGCAAAGGAAACTACCATCAGAGTGAACAGGCAACCTACAAAATGGGAGAAAATTTTCGCAACCTACTCATCTGACAAAGGGCTAGTATCCAGAATCTACAATGAACTCCAACAAATTTACAAGAAAAAAACAAACAACCCCATCAAAAAGTGGGCAAAGGACATGAACAGACACTTCTCAAAAGAAGACATTTATGCAGCCAAAAAACACATGAAAAAATGCTCACCATCACTGGCCATCAGAGAAATGCAAATCAAAACCACAATGAGATACCATCTCACACCAGTTAGAATGGCAATCATTAAAAAGTCAGGAAACAACAGGTGCTGGAGAGGATGTGGAGAAATAGGAACACTTTTACACTGTTGGTGGGACTGTAAACTAGTTCAACCCTTGTGGAAGTCAGTGTGGCGATTCCTCAGGGATCTAGAACTAGAAATTCCATTTGACCCAGCCATCCCATTACTGGGTATATACCCAAAGGACTATAAATCATGCTGCTATAAAGACACATGCACACGTATGTTTATTGCGGCATTATTCACAATAGCAAAGACTTGGAAGCAACCCAAATGTCCAACAATGATAGACTGGATTAAGAAAATGTGGCACATATACACCATGGAATACTATGCAGCCATAAAAAATGATGAGTTCACGTCCTTTGTAGGGACATGGATGAAATTGGAAATCATCATTCTCAGTAAACTATCGCAAGAACAAAAAACCAAACACCGCATATTCTCACTCATAGGTGGGAATTGAACAATGAGAACACATGGACACAGGAAGGGGAACATCACACTTCGGGGACTGTTGTGGGGTGGGGGGAGGGGGGAGGGATAGCATTGGGAGATATACCTAATGCTAGATGACGAGTTGGTGGGTGCAGCGCACCAGCATGGCACATGTATACATATGTAACTTACCTGCACGTTGTGCACATGTACCATAGAGCCTAAAGTACAATAATAATAATAATAATAATAAAAAAAAAAAAAAAAAAAGAAATTGACATGGTCAGATCTGCACTACAGACTTTCCTCTGGTTGCCTGTGGATAAGGATAGTCAAGGCTGGAAGCAAGGAGGCTAAATGGCATTAGTGACAGAGGTGATGGGAAAATGAAAATCCTCATCAAATGGAGCATGAGAGTAGTGGGGTTGACTTAGAGAGGTCAGTGCTGTCTAGAGTCTGTTCTGTCAGGTTTATGGCCCCAGAACCTCTACTTTAACTCTGCACCAAAGGGTAATGGGATTCTGGAGGAAAAATGGCATAGGGAATGTGCACACCTGTGAAGGACAAGGGAGTAGAAGATATGGGCTTTCTCCCTGCCTTCACCACTTTCTAATTGCGCCCGTGAGAGCATGTCACATTACCTTGCTGACCCTTTGTGTCCTCATCTGTAAAGGAAGAGAGAGGAAGATATGATAGCTACATTCATTTCCTTAGGGTTCTGGGAAGGATTAAATGAACTGCACTGCATGGAAGCAATTCTTAGACTCTAAAATCTTTGCAATGGGGCTTCATTTTCTAAATCCCCTGAACCAGTATCAGACTGTAAGGGGTAACTATGTGGGCCACACAGGGGGTCAGGGCTGTCAGACTCCACTTCCAGGAGAGAGTTAAACACTCCTTGTATGGACTTTTATTGTACTATCAAATCCAATCTCAAAATATCTTCATAGGCGACATGTTTGTCTCTCCCTAGTTTTGCAGCCACATCAGTTTCTGATTAGACTTACAATTTAAGTGGGGAAGTGACTTTGGGAGAGACATGCGTGCTGTCAGCAGATGGGAGAGAGGATGGAGAAAGATGGAGGGAGGCTGCTGTAACACCTGTTCTGGTTGGGATTCTGAATGAATATGAAAGGTAAGCAGAAACCCAATTAGTAACCCCTGAACTCGCTCCATGTTATCTCTGCAAACACACACTCTCTTCCATCCTGTGCGTCCAAAGGATAGCAGGCTTCCTGACAAGCTATTGCAGAGAAGGATGCAGACCCAGAGGAAAGAGAGAATGAAGCAACTCTCAGTTTTTTTATGCCTCGTCCAGCATCTGCAACTCAAAATTTTTTGTGAGGATTAGGCATTTTCTACTTCTGAAAGCATAAAAGAAGATAATTATTTCTGCTATGTTCGTAGTCTCTTTTCACTAAGTACCTACTATGTGCCACACAGGCATGCCTTTTAAAGCTTTATTATGTGCTGGTATTTATTATTCTCATTTTGCAGATAAGGAAACTGAAGTTCAGAAGGGTGTAATAGCTACCCAGCTATGGAATAAAGGATCAAGGATTTCTTGTGTCTTAAGGCATTCAGTTCTCAAACTAATATGAGAGAGAGGTAGTATTGTTATTCTTTCCATTGTTGATTATCATTTTGCTTAGCACCCTTATTTCCCTCTCTGAAGTGCCTCTCCCTGTGAGAGGAGTATGCTTCTTGATCACTGAAGGCTGACTAGGCGATGCAGAAGGTGAGTAGCAGTGACAAATGTCACTGTTGAGTAAGAGCTTCAAGATTTTGAATGGGCTTTGTTGTATCTCATTTTTCTTTGCTATTAGACTAACAAGGTCTGAGAGTGAGTCTGCCCAGTCAGCCTAGTTTTGTCAAAGCAAAGACAATACAGAGGAGAATCACAGCCATACATAGACATATACACATGAATTCTGAAATTTGAGGTCTGTATGTTATACAGGGTAGCCAAGCCTGAACTGGCTAATGTGCCCATTTCAGAAGATTGAAGTTAAGGAAAGGTAAATAGGTGCCCAGCTATATAGTGGTGAAATTAAAACTTGAAGTCAATGCTGTCCTACTCCAAATTATGTGATCGTCACCATTGTGTTACTCTTTCTCTCCAGTTCTCATTCTGAGGTTTTTCTGTATTTTATAGTGACAGCTTTAAAATGAAACACACACACACACACAAAAAAAACACACACACACACACACAAAAACAAATCCAAACAACTAGTTTAAATAGGTGTTAGAGTAGGTAGGTCCTTGTTAAGAAGAAAATTCAGTTAGGGCAGTGATTTGTAATTTTGATGAACATACAATCTATCTAGGGATTATGTTAAAATGCAAATACTTTTATAGTAGGTCTGGGGTAGCACCGAAGATTCTGCATTTCATAAAAGATTACAGAAGAAGCTCATACTGCTGGTCCTTGGACCACTCTTTGAGTGGCAGGGACCTACATGATGCCAGTCACTTTGCTATGGTGATGATAGAAAGATAAAATAATGCAGCCTTGTACAGTGGTTAGAAATGCTAGGACAGGACTGGGACTAAGGTCAGGCAAGCAAGGTAATAAGGGGGCAAAGTTTAAGAGGGAAAGTAGAGCAAGGGCTGAACCTGTATTCTGAGAGTGTCGCCTAATTCAGTCCTCTGTGGTGTGTTTCTAGGCTGCTTCTAACAATTGAATTTGAAAACTGAATTAATATAAAGCCAAAGAAAATGCTACAACTTTGCCTTCACATTGCTTCTAATGGCATTGGCCACCATCAGGCCAAGGGGGATGTTCACAACATCAGTCAAATTGTAGACTCTGCTAATAAAAAACATAAAATAGCTCAAAATTATGTCATGCTTTAGTTAACTTCATATTTTTTTTTAGTTAGCTTCATATTTTAAATATATTATTGTTTTTGGTTTATGTGTTTATTTCCAGAATTTCTGATTAACTTTTTTTTCCCTGTGCTCTGTCCTTTTATGAGATCTTTAAGTCTTTCCAAGCTAACAATTATACTAGAGTGTCTGTCAAATCACTCCCACTATCAATATCTCTCAGAAAATGTCCTCCTGTAATTTTCAGTGCTATTTTTCCAAACTGGACTAAATATTGCTATAATAAGATGTTTGATGAAATTTTTATTTGTGTGGTCTAAATTGCATCTAAGTCTCAAAGCTAAAGATAAAATATCCCGTCACTTATATTCTAAATAGAAACCTAAGAATAGCCAACTTTGGGGCCATGCTCCTTCATGTCTGACCCCTAGATCTTGCAAGGAACCAGCAAGCAACCCTCCTATTAGGAACACTAGCATCCCTCTTCCTCATTCCTCATTCCTCAAGAGTAGGTAAAGGGGATGGCAGACATTAGAGTAACCTGAGTTTTTGCTGCCATTGTGAAAAATGTAATTTCCTAGATACATTGTTTTCTCTTCTTTCATGAGACAAGGAAAAGGAAATTCTCAACATCTTCCAAACCAAGTAATAGGAATGCCAAGAAAATAACATAAATATTTGAAATGCTTGCAAGAAGAGACAGACACCTTCCTTCCCTGATAGATAAAATCCACAGAACCTGCAGTAATACCTGGTCATAGGAGGTTATGAGAGAGATTCATAACTGCAACCTATTGGGCAGGTAATTCTTACATTAATGAATATCTCTTTCATACATACACATCGGTCTCGTCAGTGAACAGTCTTATCTGATCCTGAAAAGTGTTTGACTTCTCTCATCCACGATGCTTTCTTCTGTTTTATTCTCTCCCATGCTCTCTCCTTTCTTCCTTCTTTTACCCTCCCTCCCTCTCCTTCTCTTACTTTATTATTTTTTTTCTTAAACCTTCCTGCCCATAAACATTCTTTTTTTTCTTTAAAAAATTATACTTTAAGTTCTAGGATACAGGTGCAGAATGTGCAGCTTTGTTACATAGGTATACATGTGCCATGGTGGTTTGCTGCACCCATCAACCCATCATCTACATTAGGTATTTCTCCTCATTCGATCTCTCCCCTAGCCCCCCACCCCCTGACAGGCCCCGGTGTGTGATATTCCCCTTCCTGTGTCCATGTGTTCTCATTGTTCCATCCCCACTTATGAGTGAGAACATGTGGTGTTTGGTTTTCTGTTCTTGTGTTAGTTTGCTGAGAATGATGGTTTCCAGCTTCATCCATGTGCCTGCAAAGGACATGAACTCATCCTTTTTTATGGCTGCATAGTATTCCATGGTGTATATGTGCCACATTTTTTTTAATCTAGTCTATCCTTGATGGGCATGTGGGTTGGTTCCAAGTCTTTAACATTTATCATCATCTCAGGAGAAAGGAGGAGATTGGTGCATGTTCTCTGTCCCTCATTCTGAATGGCACATTTCCCCCTTAGTATTTGGTGATGCTTCCGTCATCTGATGTTTACTAATATTACACAGTGTTTATGTGTCATTTACAAAAGAGGCAGTGTAATCATAAGAAAGAGCATAGGATTAGAAATTTTATAGACTTTGTTTAAATTCTGGCTCTATCACTTGTTGGCTGTATGATTTTGGGCAAATTTAACTATTTTCTTATCCTTGACTTGTGAAGAATGACAGCAAGAATAACAATGGCAACAATAATGAGAAAGTCAATGACAATGATACCAGCATATCGTTTGTTTTTCTCATCAATAGATATATTAAGTAATTAAAACACCTGGTTCAGCCACTAATTAATTGAATAAATTTACATTAAGTACCCACTATGTACCTGATGCTGTTTGGGCACTGAAAATTCATAGTGAGTAAGAGAACTATTACCTTTTTTCCTCATAGAGCTTATGGTCATCTATTGCAGGGGTTGAGCACACACTGGGGGCCCAAATCCTACATTTAGTCTATTTTAACATTGTCTTTGAGAGAAGATTGGTTTTATATTTGTAAAGTGTTGTGAGAAAAGGAAAAGATAAATGCAACAAAAAAAACTCATCATGGCTCACAGAGCCTAAAATATTTACTATCTGGCTTTGGTGGAAAAGTTTGCGTATCGCTGGTCTAATGGTACACACAGGAAACATTCACCAAATGCTATTCTCATGCCAATTCTTAACCTGAAGTTCTTTGCATTGGTGTTTTGATTAATTTCTGCATCCCTTCAATTCCCCCATAGGCTTCTCATTGCCCCTGCATTAAAAGTCAAAATAGACACGGCATGAGTGACCCTTATGCCTTTTCAACCTCCTCTAATTACATCTTTATCCTCCCGCATCACTGGACTTTTTTTCTTTTCAACAAATATTGCACATGTGCCTCAGCCCAATGTATTATAACTCTTGAGCTCCCCTTTCCTCAACTTTTCAGCCAGTTGACTTCCAACTTACTCTTCAGAATTCAGCTCTAAAGTCACTTCCTTTGCCAAAATGTCCTTGACCTCTCCTTACCAGATGTGTTCCAACCCCCAAACCTTTTAACTGCTCTCACAACTCCTGATAATTATGGTAATTTTATATTCTTTTCTGTGATCCCTTTCTAACTATCACCTCCACATGTTAGTTCCATGAGGACAAGGGCTATATCTCTTTTGTTTATTTATTTATCTCTAGCACCTAGCATCCTTGCTTGATGCTCAATAAATATTAGGCAACTAAATGAAACAAAGAATGAATGATTCACTGTCATGTTTGTTGAAAAAAAAAATAGGTCAGATAGCTTATAGGATTCTTTCAACATAGGGTACCTAGTTCTCCCAGGGAAATACACCCCTCAATGGAATTTCTGTGACTGCATCTTCTCAGTTCCTTCACTCTATCTATATAATTAATGGGGGCCCAGTGAGATGTTTGTGCTGATATATCATCTGCACCACATAGCAAATGCATTTGTTATGGAGTTATCTGGGCCAAAGCTAATGAAACATTTGCAAATGTCCTGATTTACAAAGAGAAAATTAGTTCACCTGAATGACAAGGTTTACATGCAAGGAAAATCTTTGCAATTTTTTCACTATGTTCTGGGATGCCTCAAAATCCCAAGGAAACACACATCAGCAGTCCCCTGCAGAAGACAAAGTCCAGAGGTCACCTTGGAGGAGAACAAAAGCTCTAAGGTCAACATTCCTTCATGGCTATGGCAATCCTCTTGTGAGCCTACGGATGCCTGAGAACTCTCTGAAATTCTAAACCGAATGTTTCCTTGTAACGTACATGATCCTAAAGACCACATCAAATTTATCAGCTTCTCACTGGGGTCTGTGGCACGCCAGTAGTTGAGAACCAGTGCTTTAAGAAAATCCTGGACTCCCTTATTCTTAAAATTATTTGTTATTTTTTTTAAAAGAAGATAAAGATAAGGAGCAGAGATGACCGTAAGTCCTGAAGGGATCCTTCGTATTTCTTGCCCCAACCTTCCCTGACCCACTGTGCAGATGAGAAGACTCAGATCAGTTGAAGAGCTGACTTGCCCAGGGCTTTTCAGCAAGCGAGACACAAACTGAGGACTCAGATTCTGTCAGCTCACTGTCCTTTCTACTACACCCTACTCTCCACTGATATGACAATTGTTTATTTCTGCTTTCATTCGTTTTCTCATTCACTCACCCAACTTTTTTCTTCTTCATGTATTCTCTCACATGAGAGAATTATCATTTTCTCAAGATTAATTTTTAAAACATTTATTATTTGTGACTAGATCATTTCTAAGAATAATTTTGACTTCAATAGACAATTGTTCAATAAGCCTGTTAAATTAGAAAATAACATACAATAGAAGAACATATTTATCCTTTCCTTTCCAAATGCATCTCTCAAGTGGTAGTAAAGAAATAAAATATCGTATAAATCTACAAGAACCAAAAAAATGGAAGAAGAAAGGGCACTACATAAGAGACTTCAACAAGTTTTAGGAATTGGAGATGGAAGATTCAACAAAGAGATGCAGAACCACAAAATAAGTGTCTGCAGAGGGAGACACTGATGAAAAACAAACCAATTCATCCTAAGAAGTCAGTATATAACAACAGATATATGAGGATGATAAAAATTGGGGGGCTGATTGAATGTCTATGTATGAAGGAGATGAACATCAGTCCATCTCCTGAGTTCTCGTAAACCACAGAGAAGTTGTGCCCAGAGACCAGAGGCAGGAGGATGGAATAAATCTGAATGGCCCTAGAAAAAGGACTTTCAAATATGGTTACTGTGATCAGTTAATGAAATTAGTGATTCCCCACTCCTTCACTTTGATAATAAAGCCCAGTGAGAAACCCCTCCAATTTGCTCAAAGCTTCAAATTAGTTTTTTTGTACCTAGAAGGTGAAAAAGTAGTAAAGGATCAGCTGATAGTTTCCAGGCATCCAAAATGACTAGGAAAATTCTAAACCAATAAATATGAAAGGAAAAGCTGGAAGAAAACAGATATGACAGGGAGTGAAATAAAACTTGAATCAAAGCTTATTAATAATGTAAGCCTAGAAGTTGTATTGGAAAAAAACGGAGAGGATGGCGTAAAAGATAATAAAAAACAGGAAATAATTCTTACAAATTATGTGTGTGTATATGTATGTATATATGTACATATACATACACTGACTGAAATTTTAAATCCAATAAAAAGTTGCAAGACAAAGTTAAGAAAATATCCAGACAGTAGAAAATGGCAAAAAGATAAAAAGCGTGTGGGGCAGTTTTCCAAGTACTGCCTGTAAGCTCTAAATGAACCCTTTATAGCCTTCTCTAAGACAAGGGAGATGGGCCTTATGAATATTCCTTCTTTGCCAGTTGTCATGAAACTGGAGGAAAACTAGAGAATGAAGGGTCTTTTCTTCCTGGCTCTAGTTTGCCCTTCTCCCTGGGTTCCCGTAGCACACACAGCTTCTAGAGCACCCAACCCCTGTAGAGTGTGGTAGCCCAGTGGTCAGCAGTACATGGGACCTGCCTCACTTCCCAAGAACTCTGTTGTGTGGTTTTATGTCGCATTCTTGGGTATGGCACCTCTCCGTGGAAGGCTACGACATGGCAGTGCAGAGTACAGACTGTGGTAAATCCTGCCAGTGAAGCACCTCAGTGAATTTCTCTGAGGTGAATGGTAATTCAGTTATCCGTGCTCACATCCTCTCCAGTGGAATCTAGATCCACCTTAGAAGTAGGGGAGGGATTTTCCCTTGGTGTTCTATTATAACCTTAGGGATTGTGGCCCTTACGTCTGCCTGCTATGCTTATATTCTCTAGTGTTATCTTTACCTTTTACTAGCTAATTCCTCATTACTACAATATCACATTTTAATTAATAATTTTCATATTAAATGTTCCCTGTCAAAATTACTGTGTGGTTCCTGTCTCTTGGCTGGACGTAATGGTTGTGGTGGGAGATAAAAGATAAGAATATTAAAGAACCAATTTAGAAAGAATGATTTTAGATAATAGGTATTACAGGTATTTCTAAAATACAAATAAATAAAATTCTTTGAACTGAAGGAGAAAAGAGTTTCCAGATTGAAATTTTCCAGTAAGTGGCCAGATTATAGAAAGAAAGAGGAAAGAAAAGATCCTGAAAAGGCCACAGCATCATACATTTTCATGACTTGAAATGAAAGGGTAAATAGAAACATCTAAACACTTCCAGTTTGGATGGGGAAGACCATCTTTAAAAAGAAAAAATAATCAGGATATATCAATCCTCTCAAAGACAATGCAGAATTGTTAGAAGACAAAGAGTAATGTTTTTAAAAATTTGAGAGACAATATTTCCAACCAGCTGAATCATAAACATATAGTAAACACGAAAGAATAACTTCAGGTAAGTAAAATCTTGTAAGTACTATTTCCCATATCTTTGCTTAGTAAGCTATTGGGAGATATGCTTCTATAAGGTTGAAGGACTAAATATGAAAGTGGGAGTAATAAGATCCATGAAACACATCTTCCATTTTAGAAAAATCTCACAACGAAGTTCTACAGTTATATTGGAAGGAAGTTCTAGATGGATCATTTCATATAAGGCTCAGGGAACAAACTTTTCAAAATGGAGCAAAAGAACAAGGTAAGAGGTCTGACACATGGAGTTAAGAAAATAACAACAACAACAACAAAAAACTATAGATGACGTGAAACGATGATTTAGTGCTTAGTGTATGTGATGGTGTATTAAAAAATGATGAGGCTGGGTCCAGTGGCTCATGCCTGTAATACCAGCACTTTGGGAGGCCGAGGTGGGCGGATCACTTAGATGTCAGGAGTTCAAGACCAGCCTGGCCAACACGGTGAAATGACATCTCTCCCAAAAATACAAAAAATTAGCCGGACATGGTGGTGGGCACCTCTAATCCCAGCTACTTGGGAGGCTGAGGCAGCAGAATCTCTTGAACCTGGGAGGTGGAGGTTGCAGTTAGCCAAGATCCCACCATTGCACTCCAGCCTAGGTGACAGAGCAAGACTCTGTCTCAAAAAAAAAAAAAAAAATGATGTTAGCCTATAAAATATTGTGAAAGTAAAGATAGGCAATTACTAACTCCACTAACATACTCAAAAATATTCGAGGAAGAAAAAGCAAATTTCATGTTCATTTATGTAAATATGACAATATGAACATATATATTTTATTTTAAATAAAACCATATTATAATTATGCTTACTTTATGGAAAGATGTTAAGTGTGGAGAAAAACATGCCTAAGATTGATAAGTCAAACAATATTACCAGGCACATAAACTTTTAGAAGTATGCTGCTAAATACTAGAAAATAATGCCAGCATTGATTTTGAGAAATGAGATTCCTTTTGAGTAGCAGGAATCAAGAATGTGGTATGGCAAAACTCTTTTTAATTATAAACCATTCTGATCACTTTTTCAAACCATGGGTATGTATATATTTTCATTAAGTTATAATAAAATCCAAAAAAAATTTCCATCAGAGAGATAAATGAGATAATGAATGGAAGAAATCAGCAAAGTGCTTAGCAGACAGTCATCATTCAATGAGTGCTGGTTGTGATACAGTAATTGTTGAGTAAATAAGTTTGGAGAAAAAACCTACTATTTAGCATTAAATGTGTATTTTATCTTCAAGTTAAAGTGGTATAGAAAAGGTAAAGCTTGGCTTGACACAATAAGCATACCCATTTCTGATATAATTTTTTTCTGATACGCAAATTAGATAGACGTTATCACTTGGATGTTTCACAAGGGTCAATGAACAGCACTTTAAATTATGTCTTAGACAAGGCTTTGACTGGAAAAAAAAATCAATCTTCCAGGAGTGTTTTTTTCTTATGCTCTTGCCTTACATTAACAAACAAACCAACAAAGAACTCCCATCCCCACATCCACATAACAGTAGCAACAGCAATAATGCAGATATCGGTATTAAAATCTTAATAGATGTATGCATATTTTTAAAACCGTGAAAGACAGAATCAATTTATATGGATGCTCTCTAAATTAGTAAGATTCTGACAGTCTAATTAATAAAAATTCAAAGATAGAATATTTGGAAGAAGAAATCAATAACAAGCTTTTTAACTAGCTTCTTCCCAGGACTGAGGTCAGTTGAAAGCCTTTTGACATCATTTGCAATCAAGTAATTGGCCTCTTTCAACAATGGTCAGTGATGGGCTGACCAGGTACTTCAAGCATATCCAGTAAGTCAGAAGCTGGGTTGTGCAAAACAACTGACTACAAGCTTTTCAAAGACATTGCTAAAACTGGGTTGTCCAAAACAAGTGACCACAAGCTTTTAAAAGACATTGCTAAAACCAATCACATGTTTACATTTCAAACATACACTTTATCTAAAGTCAAACTGATGTAATGTGATCACATTGCATCAACCTGTTTCAATTTAAGGCTGACAGTTCACGTTTTGGAAACAAAATAAATGCATCACTATCAAGTGGCATTTGCAATGGACCTTATCCAGGGAATTCTGATCAACACCTCTAAAGCATGTTTCTTAATTAAATTCTCTGAGTCAGAATGATAAATATAGTATGTGCACAAATAATACACGCTATACATATATGTATACATTATATATGTATTTTACATGTGTGTTATTTTGTTATATTTTATATATATGTAATTTATACATACTTACACATGTGTGTTTATATGTATCTCATATACATACATGCCATCTCTGGCTCTCTCATACAAGTGTACATATCTTATAAATATCTCATATGTATGAGAAAAACAGAGAGAGAGCAACATTAATCCCACATATTGTTAACAATGTGGAAGTATTAACTGAACTCCAACCAATATTTCTGGATATGAAATAGTAGGATATTGTGATAGGCTTCATATTAATGCCAGGAATGAACACTAAAATGTGTGGTCTGGTAATCAGACCTCAGGATGAATGAGATTAGAACCCCGCCCTAAATACCAGAAAGTTTTATTTGGCTCTCAGATTCAGGCACAATTATCTTCACCAAACTCAGCTGCATCATTACTTTTCTGATTTCAGTTTTCTTATGAAAATAGTACTATAATATAATGCCAACTGATCTCACAATATTGTCTTGGGATTAAAACAAGATAATGGTACAAAATACTATACACATTTGAAGTAGTAAAACAGCTATATAAAAACAGCTGTATAAGAAATTCAAATTTCAACCTAAAATGAGAGTATACTGGCTCATGTAATTGGGAAATACAAAGATAGAATGACCTCAGGGAGCTCTAGACACTTAAAAATTATCCAGAACTTGTTTATTCTTTATCACAATTACCTGCTTCACCTTATGGTTTGATTTCACTTTCTTATATCATGAAGAGGCTTTCCATGCAATGGCTAGAGTGGTGGGTCAAGCAGCACATACCTCCTGGCTTGTTAAGTGACTTTTGTCATCTAGAGGAAAGAAAGAGCTTCTATTAGTATCTGCTTATAAATTTCCGGGGAAGGACTCCTATTGGACCACGTTGGATCACACACCAATATATGAGCCAATGATTGTAGCCAAGAGGAGGGGTTTACAATTAGCCAATGTCCACAAGAATGCCAGGAACACCATTAAATGGTGGATCCTTCGCTCTTCAAAATAAAGGTGTGCTCTTACAAGGTGAAGGGAGAAAAAAAATACTGGAAGAAAAATATCAGATGCCCAACATCATGCCCTCTATCTCTCTCTGCTTCTAATGTTCCCCATGCATCCATCTATCCCAGCCCTCATCACATTAGAATGGAATTGTTTCTTTATTGTTCACATTGCAGACATGTATCTGGTTTAGCTTTGTAACCCCAGCACATATCACAGGACCCAGCATAGATTAGTTGGTCAAGAAATACAGACTGAAAGAGTTAGTTAAATAATTCTTCTGGGAAAACTTCAGAGGACTCTGCCATCCCAGTTCTTGTAGGTTATGTGGAGAATCAACCCCTGCATGCTTATACTCCTACATTCTCCTGAGCTCAAACATGCTCCTTGAGAACGCTTCTTTATCTAATTTATTAAATATTCACTTGACACTGATTAGGAGTAAAGCCCTATGCAAAGTTCTCTAGATGATTCAGAGTAGGGAATTCAGGATGACTTCTTGGTTTTCTAAATGGTAAATGGGAAGCTCTACCCTCAAGTAGCTTACAGCCAGATTGCCAAGTCATGGCATCTGACCTATAATGGCTAATTCTCAAAACTGTGTGACAAATGCTGAAATAATCCACTCATATGATATATGACATTGAGGCTCAGAGATAAGATGAGTGAAGACCAACTGGAAACAATAGAAAAGCTAAATAACCAGAAGAGAAAACAAGGTTCTGGTGGAGGCAAGCAGAAAGGAAGAATTACATCTGGGAGTCTACTCTGATCCAGGCACTATGCCCAGCATCTTATAACCACTATCTTAGAAGACCTTCCCAGCCCCAGGAGAGGGGCATTTCTGTCTCTACTTGGCAAGGAAGAAAACTGAGACTCAGGGAGGTTAAATAAATCAGTGAGACAATGTTAAGAATACAAGGGTTATAACCATAGATTGGTGTTTTCAGTGCTCTTGCGCTTTCCTTCAGGGTGTGATTAATCATACATACAACACATGAGTCAGTGTAAAAACTATGTAAAGATGACCAATCAGGAGATGTAATAGACAGATAATTTACAGCTACTTGGATACAGATAATTATGAAAATATTAACAGGTAATGGGAATTGATCATAAGTGATAGATTATAAAGATGAATGGGAAATGAAGACACATAAATATATAATTGAGTTAGGTTGATAGGTACATTCATATATATTCATACAGGGACACCATCACCCTACCTTGTGAAAAGTCAATTTGGCCAGATATAATGTGCTCTGGTGCGGAGATAATCGGGCAATTATAAGGAAGCCGTGATCTGCTCCTACTTCTCCCACTGTCTCTCTGGTCCTGTGTCCTTGTCTTTTCTCATCCTCAGTTTCATCATCTGTAAAATGAGAACAATAAACAGAGCCCAGCCTACTATCACAGGGTAGCTCTGAGAATTCTAGAAGGTAATTGTTGGGGAAGCACCTTGGGAATTATAGCATGCTCTGTTGCCTCTGTGGGTTTGACCTGGGTGGTTTTGCAACTTCTTTTGAAAAGAAAGCCAGCCCCATATTTAGGTCAGGAAATGGGTTCTTTTTGAGATGATGCCTGAGCTTGGCTGCTGCCTGCCCGCCACTTGAAGCATATTTTAACAGGTTCTATATCGCCTCTACCTTGCAGCTTAGCTCATATCATCAAAAACCACGTTGGTGCCCTCCGTGTCAGTAAATGGTTGCTCCTCTGTTGTATCTTTTGCCCCATCTCCAAAGCTGAGCTTGGTAACAGACCCTTTTTTGATGCCAGATGATCTGAAGGCAGGATAAAAAGTCAGGAGAATGTTTTCCCACTCAAGATCAATATGCCTTTAACCTTCCTTCCCTCTATCCTTGGGGAAGCATCTCTCCTCACCTCACTGGCAGCTTCTGCCCTCCCACACTCCTGTCTTTCATTCTCCCTCCCTTCACTTCCCCACCTCCACCACTGCCTGGTTAGAATTCAGCAAGTCTTCCACTTGGAGCTCTTGCGTTAATATCCATCATAACAGGTTCTGCTGAATAGCTTTTCCATACATAGAGTCCCCTATTACTATAGACCAAAGAAACTCAGGAGTTACTCTTTTAGGACCAGGGAGACAGGTTCGAATCTTGCTGTTGTTACAAGCAGCATGATCTTAGAGAACTGACTTCACTTCTCTGAATCTTGGTTTTCTTTTCTGCAAATTGTGGGCAACAATATCTGCCCTGCTCATCCTCTGCAAGCGTGAAATATTTACCACAGAAGGGCCCTACAGATTAAATCCTAAGTTTTAAAATGTTGGTGGCATGCAGTTTATTTTATTTTTTAAATTTAAAATCACGTGTAATTTGTAAATGCTAAAAATTAAGGTTTCAAAATATGATGCTAATAATTTAATCTTAAGGATAACCCCACATGGTATGCATTATAAATGTCCCTATGTTACAGACAAAGAACCTGAAGTCAAAAATGTAAGCAACCACACCCTAAATTACATATTTAGTAAGTGGTGTCTCCAGGATTTTAACCAAACACTTGGATTCCAGAGACTGTGAATTTAACCACTATGCTATGCTGCCTAAGCAAACCAATGATCCATTCCTAGGACAGTGGATGGGTTTGATGTTTTAGGTGTACACTATGGAGTACCTAAAAGCAACATACAAGGATAGGATAGGTAATACTATGGTAATAAATGAACACTAACATATTTAATTTTCACTGATGCAGAGTCCAGTGAGCGTCTAGACAAACATTCCGGGTCAATAATCACTTCATTTGATGACTCTGGAAATGAGAACTAGGTATTGGTGAATAATACTAACATCTACCACTCCTACCTATTTATCAGTTAGAGATAACCTACTAAATTAATACCTTATGACTGTATAATGTACTATTAAAAATATGACAGTGTATGAAGAAAGAAACAATATGATATAAAAGTTAATTTCATTTAAAGTTAAAATATATGAAATACCTATACATGTTTTGTAAAGACCTACACTAAGAAAAAATCTATACTGAACATATTAAAATGAATATATACCCATTTTATATCCATCATCCATCTTCTACCTATGTATGTATGTATGTATGTATGTGTGTATGTATGTATCTGTCTATCTACCTATCTATCTCAGAATGGCTAGTGGGGAAGGGAATGGAAGTGGTGAATAGGTATATAGGAAATATATACATTTAAAAAAATTCAAAGGAGGAAACTTGAAGAGAGAGCTTTCATGGGTCAATGGGACTGTAAGCCATGAACTGAGAATTATGATTAACTCAGTCTTCTAAAGTAGAAGTCGGCAAAAGGTATCCTGCCTGCCAAATCTGGCCTGCTGTTTTTATATATAAAGTTTTTGTTTAAAGTTTCTTGCAGTTTTTATTCTAATACATTTTTTTCCCTTTGGATAAAATGTAATTGTCATTGGAAAATAGCAAGCCAGCATTTCTTAACAAATATGTATGGATTTATAATTAAACTCAATAAAACATGATGAAATATAAACGGTGGAGAGCTAAAATCTAACTAAAATTATTATAAGAAACAATGCCAAATTTATTTTGGGTAGAGTACAACACATTTGGTTTTGTTTTTAATAATTTCTACTTTTATTTTAGATTTAGGAGGTACACATGCAGGTTTGTTACATGGGTTTATTACATGATGCTGAGGTTTGGAGTATGAGTGAGCCTGTCACCCGGGCAGTAAGCATAATACCCAATAGGTAGTTTTTTAGCCATTGCCCTCCTCCCACTCTTTCTTCTATAATAGTCACCAGTGCCTATTATTCCCATGTGTATGCCCATGTGTATGCCCATGTGTACCCAATGTTTAGCTCCCACTTGCACAAGAGAACATATGGTATTTGATTTTCTGTTCCTGTGTTAATTCATTTAGGATAATGGCCTCCAGCTCTGTCTATGTGCTGCAAAAACCATGATTTTATTCTATTTTATAGTTGCAGAGTATTCCCTGGTATCTATGCACCGCATTTTCTTTATTCAATCCACTGTTGATGGGAACCTAGGTTGAGTCCATGTCTTTGCTATTGTGAATAGTGGTGTGATGAACATACACACGAACATACGTGCGTATTTTTGGTAGAAGAACTTATTTACCTTTGGGTACCTGTCCAATAATGGGATTGCTGGTCGAATGGTAGTTCTAAGTGCTTTGCAAAATCTCCAAACTACTTTCTACAGTGGTTGAACTAATTTACATTCCTACCAACAGTATGTAAACATTCTCTCTTCTCCAGGGCCTTGCCAGCATCTGTTATTTTTTTACTTTTTAGTGATAGCCATTCTGACTGGTGTGAAAGGGTATCTCATTGTGGTTTTGATTTGCATTTCTATAATAATTAGTAATGCAGAATATTTTTTCATGTTTGTTGGCTGCATGTGTGTTTTCTTTTGAGAAGTGTCTAGTCATGTCCTTTGCCCACTTTTTAATGGAGTTATTTGTATTTTGGTTGTTCAGTTGCTGAAGTTCCTTATTGATCCTTGATATTAAATCTTTGTCAGATGCATAGTTTGCTAATATTTTCTCCCATTGTGGAGGCTGTTTACTCTATTGATAGTTGATTTGCAAAATCTCTTCAGTTTAATTAGGTCCCCTTTGTCAAGTTTTGTTATTGTTGCAATCACTTTTGAGGACTTAGCCATAAATTATTTGCCAAGGCCTGTGTCGCAAAGGGTATTTTCTAAGTTTTCTTCTAAGGATTTTATAGTTTAAGGTCTCATATTTAAATATTTAATGCATCTTGAGTTAATTTTTATATATGATGAAATGTAGGGATCTGGTTTCATTCTTCTACATAAGGCTAACCAGTGATCCCAGCACCATTTATTGAATAGGGAGTCCTTTTCTATTGTTTATTTTTGTTGACTTTGTTGAAGATCAACTGATTGTAGGTGTGCAGCTTTATTTCTGGGTTCTCTAACCTGTTCCATTGGTCTAGGTGTCTGTTTTTGTAACAGCACCATGCTGTAGCCTTATAGTATGGTTGGAAGTCAAGTAATGTGATGCCTCCAGCTTTGTTCTTTTTGCTTAGAGTTGTTTTTCTCTATATGTGCTTTTCTTTTGAATCCATGTGAATTTTAATTTTTTTTCTAATTCTGTGAAAAATGACATTGGTAATTTGATAGGGATAACATTGAATCTGTAGATTTCTTTGGGCAGTATGGCCATTTTAATGATATTGAGTCTTTCAATCCATGAGCATAGAGTGTCTTTCCAGTTTTTTGTGCCATCTATAATTTATTTCACAGAGTTTTGTTATTCTTCTTGTAGAGATCTTTTACCTCCTTGGTTAAATGTATTCCTAGTCATTTTATTTTCTTTGTGGCTATTGTAAATGGGGTTGCATTCTTGATTTGGCTTTCAGCTTGAATGTTATTGGTGTGTAGAAATGCTACTAATTTTCATATATTGATTTTGTATCCTAGATCTTTACTAAAAGCATTTTTTAGTTCTAGAAGCCTTTTGATGGAGTTTCTTGGGGTTTCTAGGTATAAAATCCTATCATCAGTGAAGATAGATAATATGACATTTTCTTTTCTTATTTGGATTGTTGAATCCAAATAATCTATTCTATTCTATTCTATTCTATTCTATTCTATTCTATTCTATTCTATTCTATTCTATTCTATTCTATTCTATCTTAATAGGAGTGTTGAAAGTGGGTATACTTGTTATGTTCTTGTTCTTAAGGAGAATGCTTCCAGTTTTTGCCCATTCAATATGATGTTGACTGTGGGCTTATCATGGATGGCTCTTATTATTTTGAGTATGTTCCTTCTATGCCCAGATTTTTTTTGGGGGTTTTATCATGAATGGATACTGAATTTTATCAGAAAATTTTCTGTGTCTACTGAAATAATCTTATGGTTTTTTGCTTTTAATTCTGCTTATGTGATAAATCACATTTATTGATTTGCCTGTGTTGAACTATCCAAGAAGAAAGCCTACTTGAATGTGGTGAATTAACATTTTGATGAACTGTTGTATTTGGTTTGCTAGTATGTTGTTGAGGATTTTTGCACCTCTGTTCATCAGGGATACTTGTTTGTACTTTCCTTTTGTTGTATCTTTGCCAGGTTATGGTATCAGGGTAATTCTGGCTTCATAGAATGAGTTAGGGAGGCATCCCTCCTCCTCAATTTTTTGGAATAGTTTCAGATGAATTGGAACCAGCTCTTCTTTGTATGTCTAGTATAATTTGGCTGTGAATCCATCTGGTCAAGGGCTTTTATGGTTGGTGGGTCTTTTATTAGTGATTCAATTTTAGAACTCAAAACTCAACATTGGTTCTGTTTAGCATTTCAATTTCCTCCTGATTGAATCTCAGGATATTGTATGTTTCTAGCAATTTATCCATTTCTTCTAGATTTTCTGGTTTTGTTGATAATTGTCTCTGAAGATCTTTTGTATTTCTGTGGAATCAGTTGTAATGTCAACTTTGTCATTTTTGATTGTGCATATTTGGATCTTCTCTCTTTTTTATTAATTTAATTAGCGGTCTATCGATCTTGTTTATCCTTTCAAAAACAACTTCTGTTTTTGTTGATCCTTTGTACAAATATTTGAGTCTCAATTTCATTTAGTTCTCCTCTGATTTTAGTTATTTCTTTTCTTCTGCTAGCTGTGGGGTTAGTTTGTTCTGGTTTCCCGTTCCTCTATATGTGATGTTAGATTGTTAATTTGAGATCTGTCTTCTTGATGTAGTTGTTTAGCACTTATTTTGATACATAAAATTTTATTGGAACACTGTTACTTTTACTTGTTCACATCTTGTCTGTGGCTGCTTTTGTGATGCAATGGCAGAGTTAAGTAGTTACAAAAAGGATACTCTGCCAGGAAAAGCCAAAAATATTTGCTATTTGTCTCTTTACAGAAAAAAATCTTTACACCTTGGAGAACAAAAATAGAGACCATACCTTACTCCATGTATCAGTCAGTGTTCAGTCAAGAAAACAGAAACCATTTGATGTATTCCATGTAATGAGGACTAAATAGGAAATTAATGGCTTACCTAACCACTGGAAGCTAAGGGAGCAAGGATCAGAAAGTTGTCATTGCAGACCTCATCCTGAAACACAGAAGTGGGTTGTTCTCAGGCATTATCCAGAACACAACTAGAATTCAAAAGAATCTCTGGGAAGCTCCTGCCATCCATCTCAGTCCATGGTACTGAGTATATGTGTTTTTTAAAAGCTTCCTGGAAAGCCATTGCAAATTTCATGACTTTCTAATGTAACTGGCTAGAAATATCTCAGTTGATAATGGATTCTTACTCCCTTCTGCTTTCCAGATCTAATGTCTCTCACTATCAAGCTCTAACCTAGAACTACTACCACACTGGGCAAAAACGTCCTCGAGAATGTAATTTGTCTGCCTTTCCTCAATGTGAAGGAGACTTACAAGGATGTGGTAGTGATGTGAGTTGACAACAGTCAACTGGACATTACCCTTTTATTCCTACTGCCCTGAATACTGTAGGAAGCAATAAAAATTTGTTCACATTAATGATGCTCTGTCCTAGAATCCTTTACCTGAGGTTTATGGATGTCTAGGAGGGAAATGTTTGGTCGTCAGAGAAGTCTAAATAGATTCTGAATTTCTCATCTCATGCCCATAAGTAAAAGTGTGTGAGTGCACATATGTGTGTGTCTATGTTTCCAGGAAAACATATCCATAACTTTTGTCTATTGAAATGTTCCAGATGCCCCAGATAGATTAAGATTTACCTTACCGCTATGTCTGTTGGAGTCTGGGCCCCTTAAATACAAAGGGCTTCATCTGTTTCATACAGCTGAGAGCTATGCATGATATCTGACACAGAGTAAACTTTCAAGAAACATTATCAAATAAGTGATCAAGATAATAAACATATATTCATCATCATTTATCTAAAACTCCAGCTGCCCACAGTTAATAACATATTCAAGTCTTACATAAATCCCTTCCCAATGTGTTCTAGCCAAATCTGTCTCAGCCCCAGGTACCGAAAGAGATTAGAGATTAGACCTAGACCGTTGTTTAGATAACACAGGTAATGCTTTCATTCCTGATAAAAGACAAGAGCCAGAAGCGGGAAGAACAAACCAGGAAGACAGGCTCTGGCCCCTGTCCTTGCCCTCAACATTATATCTGCAGAGCTTCATGCCCTCTGACTTCCCTCCCTCCATCTCATGGATGTCTCTGCTTCCTCAATGCCTGGCAGTCCTAAAAACCGAGAAGTAGGTGCTTACTAAATCACTCCATGCTATGCAAGCCCTCTTGACATTACTAGGATTTATAATATATGGCTTCAAGCCCTAACTCTGTCATTCCTGTTTCTGTTAGCTCTGAACAATCACTTAACATTATCAGAAGCTAGTCTTAGCTTTCCATTCTATAAAATGGGTATTATGGTGAGTATTCTAGATGTAAAATCATTTTACATAGTGTTACATGTCAATAAAATGTAGGCTGTTAATAATCGTACTCATCATGCTTGCCCCAAAATCCTCGCAGTTTGTCAGAATGTGGACATTTTAACGATTGGCTTAAATAAGTCTATAAACAGCTAATTTAGGGACCCAAAAGGCCAATAGTTACTGAATAGTGAACTATAACAAATATCTCCCCCAGTACTATAATTCAAGCCAACACATTTTTATGAATTTAGTAGGTTCTGATTATCTGGCTTTCTTTCATATTTTTTCCTGCCCCATTTCCTGAGTTTATACAACTTCCTTTGCCAGCTAAACTTAAATCCCTGAAAATCAGAACTGAACACGCCAGGTACATTTCTGACAGCCATAAACAAACTTGGGATTTAGTTAAGGCCTCTTGTGTCTTAGCTATGTGTTCACCCCTTTTGAAATTCCAGAAGTCCCTGGACACTCCCTCCCTCCACCCTCTTCACTCTCTAACCTCTTATCTTTTGAGATGTAACCAGACGGTTAGCAATGATCACAGAATGTGCAGATAACCCACAATTATGCAAACAGTTTTCTCATCTATAAAAGGAAGGTGAACATCACTAGTCTGCCTACCTGGAGGCTGTTAAGACAGAAGGGGCAGCTTTTTCAGGGCATTAGAAAATGTTTTGTAGAGAAGCCATCATTGGTATTTGAAGGATATGAGTGAAGTGACCACTGGAGAAGACAGGCACGATTTTGCAAGATTTTAATATTTGCTATTGGTGGTAAACCAAATATTATCACTGGGGAAGGTCAACAGAAGAAATAGCAGAAATCAAGCATAAAAAACTGAGAAAGTTATGACATATTTGGAGAGGAGAGAGAACTTTGATATGTTTTGATTTTCTGATGATGCAGGGGTGCAATAGGACATCAGACTGGAACATTATGACTAAGGGAAACTCTAAAGGATCTTGAATGCCATTGTAGTCATTTGGAATGTCTACTTTACTGGATAATTTTTTCAAAAATATATAATTATATCTAGTTTTTAAAAAATTCCTTGATCAGCTGTGTGAAATGCAATGTAAAAGTGACACCTAAAGTGTTTGCTTAAGGCACAGGGTCAACTGGTTGTTAAAAGATGTCACACACACACACATACCTACACACTCATACACTCACACAACCAGCCATCACTCATGGTAATCGTACAAACAGTGATTTGTTGAAATAATGTGTGAGTTAGGATTAGTATATTTTATGTTCAAGCAAGCTAAATAAAAATTTTCTTACTGTTTTTGCTGGTTTTGATTGTTTAAGTCTAGGATTTCCTAGAAAATCTAGCAAACTGGTATGCTTGGTGTATCCCCAAGAGGGTAGAGAATAAGTAAGATTGCATAATTTTGTCATGGGACTTCTTTGGTCATGTATCTCATGGGACCAGTGTCCTGTGGAAAACACTTGGGAAATGTTACAGTAAAAAGAAAGATAAGAGACAAAAAACCTAAACAAACAGCAATATTGAAAACTCAGGAATGCAAACATGGGACCTGGACTATAACAGTGTCAGAAGGGTTGGAGAAGAAGGAAGGTTGGAAACACACTATGAAAGTGAAACAGACAGGACTTAATGATTCATTATATGTCAGGAAAGGAGATGGAGGCATCAAAATTATGCCCAGCTTTTAAAGTGCAGGGAAATTGTGGTCTTATTCTATTTATATAATGTTTAAGTAATTGATTTATAAAAATCTATTATAATTGAAGTCTTCTTCATTTTTCCATTGCAATCAAAGAGTTCCCAAATGTGAGAAAAGTGGCAATGACACAGGTGTATAAACTTAAATGAAAAACCAAAATATCAAAGAATAAGAAATTAGTTCAATATACCTGTGTATATTAATCTGAGTATATTAATAGATAGAATGCTATGCATTAAAAACCATATTTTACAAGAAAACTTCAAAACATATTAGATAACAAAAACCTCCCATGGTATAAGTTAAGCATAGAAAAAGAAGGGAGGTTATAAAGCAAAATATCCTAATAAGAATTTTGTTAAGGAAAATATGTTAATGATACTTAGAGAAAAGTGGACATATAAAAAGACAACATTTCAGCAGTAGTTTTATTTGGACAGTGAATTAATTGCAACTTTTAGTTTTCTCTGTATATTTGAGTTTCCCAAAAGCCCATGTGGTACTTACTAAGCAGACAAAATTGTATTTTTAATAGTGCAGGTTTTTGTTTAACATGATACTATTATGATTATTATTGCCAGAAAATACATACTAATTTTGTCATTCACTTTTCTGTCCTTTCTTCCTTCCTTCCCTCTTTCCTTCATTCCATTAGTTTAATCAAGGAACATTCCTCAAATATACACTGTGTGCCAAGTTCTTTTCTAGGCTGCTGGGATAGAAAATAGCAAATTATTGAGTCCTCCCTCTAGGTGCTCTCAGCCACAAAGGCACTGAGGGAGAGCCAGCATCAGGCACTACAGTGGCCTCAGCTTTTGCTGAAGGAAGGAAGCACATTAGGACAAAAAGAAGGGTCATTTGGCTCTCATGATATTTGTCAAAAAATAGAGCTAGCTATGGAGAGATGGGAGATGCCAACAGGTAAGTCCTCCACAGGTATCTGAAGTAACTGCTGCAGGCTTGGGAAGAGGGAGGGAAAATGTCTTTGGTGTAGTAGAGAAGCTACAACTCATTTAATTATACATATGTGTTGAATTACAAGAAATTGAGATACATACCGAAAGTGAGGATTATGTGGGTCTAAGGGAAGTTGTCACTAACTTGAAACATCAGTGGAATCTTCAGAAATATCAACTATGCAGAGGAGAGGGAGAGAGGATGATTTGAAATGATGGGTCCATAGTTTGAGATGCCAATCAGACAATGCAACTCTCCTTCTGTGTGCAGGTACATTCGTGTGTAGGTGTATGCTTTTGGGGTAGGATGGAGAGTAGGCAGAGCCTACAGCTCCGAATGAATAGGTTAGAAACTACTGATTTGGCCATGAAGAGGTCATCATAGAAATCTCATATATAATGGAGGCAACATCTGAAACTTGGTTCTAAGAGACCTAAGATTATTGGGACTTTGAAACATGGAAATCTATCGCTTCCAAATAGGCAACATTTCTTTTTTTTTTTCCTCAATAGTTGAAGAAGTTTATTATCTGGAGCAGACTGTTCTCTTTTTCCAAGTGACCACCTGAAAGAGCTTTATTATGACACACAAAGCAAACTCCACTGCCAACCATTTATATTGGCCATAGATAGCCCATGTTAATATATCCAAAGATAAGCTTTGAGCTTAGATAAGAATGAAGCGGACACAGCAAGGTAGAGTATCAATTCTAGTCACTCAATCCACACACAACCATATACCCATATGCACACACACACTCACATAGACACGTACACATCCTACATACATATACATAACCTGTCAATCCCTTGTCTGAGTCTTGATGGTTAGAGGAGTTTTGCTCAAAACTGAATGTACTGTTTTAACAAAATATTTGGGAACAAAGAGATTCTAGATCCAAACAGAAATGCTTGGAGATCCATATTGCATGGAGTAGGGGGAGGCCATTCTCTCAGCTCTACCCAGAGGATAAAAGACTTTGGAAACTTTGGGTAATGACACCCTTGGCCCAGGCAATGGTAGCTTTCAAGAGGTATGTTAGGTATGACAGCTTCATAGATAATAGACATTGATAAACATGAGAGAAGAAGACACAAGGGCCTCTTTGTGGTGACTATGGCTGCCAGCCTGGTTTGTGAACACGTGGTAAGCCTTCTGTGAACTCCCCAAAACCACTAAGAACAGACGAAGGGGAAGTAGGTGAGGTGGGGTAAGTCATCGTATGTAGGAAACAGCCACTGTCATTTAAGCATAAAAGTCAAAGTGATTATTATTGTCCTCCCAGGCTATAAAAGACCCTGATTTTTAAGTTACATATGGGGATAAAGAATGAAGCCAAAGCTGAAACTCCTGTTCATCATTTAACCCCACAGAGGCATGCATGCCTACATCTTGAATATAGCTCTTTTGCACTTGACAATTAGACCAAGTTAAGAAAGACCATGGGCTATTATCCAGGCCTTTTTACCATCCTTGGAAATAAGACTAGGTTTTTTTTTGTTTTTTTTTTTTAATTATTTTTCCCTTATTTAGTTTTGGATGGGGGCTTGGGGGTTGGGAGACAGAAGAGAGAGAAATGTGATTAAAATGTAGGTCAGCTGGTAAGTTATTTACAAATGGCTGAGAGAATAGAACAAGGACATACTTGGTCAAGTCCTTGGCAAAGGCCTTAAAAGAAGATGTAAAGAAGAACAATCACTTTGTGTGAAACAGTCACCTCTTTCGGGGTCAAAGCCACTTTCCCGAGTTGCTGAAGCGAATCTTTATTTTTTTCCTAAAACTCAGCAGACAGCGTCTTCAGAACCTAATTTGATTTTGATTGATTTTTGAAACTTGAAACACTTCTAAACTAATTTTCAGTATATTACTCTTGTCAACGCTTAAAGATTTTGTCAGGAGGAATTTGCTGAACAGACACAGTAATTTTGTTTCTCATTCTGGCATATCACCCCTAAAGAGGAAGCCCAGGGAGGGAGGCAGCTCCGTTACTACAGCTGCTGCTGTTAGAATATACATTGCAATTACTTTGCTGCTATTTTGGGGGTCTTCTCAACCAGCTCATGCCACAACCCATGGGAGCTAGACGTCTTGAAATAAGAATCACAGAATTGTTGACTCCTCTTGGGTCAGACCTGGGATAGAGAGGAGGGACTTGAGACCCAGAGAGAAGTGATTCATTCAAGGTCATATAGCAATTTAGTGGCAAGCCTGGGACTAGAGGACATCTTCATATTTTTAGCCCGTTTGTCTCCCCAGTGTATCAAGAAGCACAGAAGCTAGCTAGGTCAGCCCTGCAGTGGTCATGGACCAAGCTGGGATTTATTAAATAAATATACCAGTGACAACGCCAATGGGAGAAGGGGCCTTTAATTGCGGTCGATACCCCAATCGATAGGCAGTAAAAGCCACTCTGATAGCCCAGCACAATGCTACCCCTAGGAAGTGTAGGGGCTGTGTTAACAGTGTCTCCCCTTTTGTCTAGCCACAGTCAGCAGATCCACTGGGGGCTGTTGGAAATAACAGTGGCATTACAAGATCATAACCTCTGTTCAAGCCGGCATTATGCCGAGAGGGCTGTCAAAGAGTGCTTTCCTTTTATTGCTTTTTGCCACCCAGGGTCTGTGGCATGCAGACAGATGGACAGGCTCATCTTAACAAGTAAGCAACGGGGACAAACTGCTCTGGCTTAAATCAGCAATCTTCGCTTAAGGCAGGGCCTTGCAAGCAAGGACCTGCAGGTGCCTGGGTAACAACATTGGCAGATGCAAAGCAGAGAACTATTCAGTAGGGTAGTGGAATTAGTAAAGGGCTGGCCCATTGTGTGACCACATGGGCTCAAGGACTTTCATCTGCTACAAAACTACCTTGATATAGTGGGAGTTGGCTACATGTAAAGAGGAAGAACATTAGGAGCAGAGGAAAGACCGGAGATTCTACAGTTCTGTTTTTGCTAGTTAAATCTGTTTCCCAACACACAGTGGCCTATAGGTGAATACTAATAGATCAAATTAATATGCATTTATGTATACGCATTTATTCATTAATACATTCTCAGTGCAATTCAGTGCATGTAATAAGGTGACTCTGGGTGAAATTGAACACCAACGTGCTTTTTTTATTGTTTTTTGTTTTTTTAAATGTGGGTAAAGAGAAATTGAGAAAGGAATGGCCATTGATATTTCAAATAAAAAGATAGTTTTAAAAATGTTTTGCATATTTTATTTTTTTAAGTTTTCATTGATACATAATAATTGTATACATATTTAAGAAGTACATGTGGTAGTTTTTAAGAATCAATAATAGGTATTTGGGAACTGTATTGATGTCCAGCTACTATGACTATATCAGCAGGGCTATAGAGCCAATTTATTCCTTTTGGGTAGAGGCAAGGCTTTCCCTGTAGGAATTGGCTATTACCACTTTCAAAGAGTCCTGGTAAGAGATAGTGGCTGGAACACCAGGACTTAGGGTGACTAGGACTGTAGTGAGGGGGGATGGTCTTTCATTTCCTGAATCTAGGAGTCCAAGCTACAAAGAAGACAGGATTACTTCTTGTGAGTGGCAGGACCTGGCCAAGTGGAAACTCACTGGGAGCAAGTCAGACAGCCAAGATTATATAGTCTGAGCCTGGGCTGTAGTTATAAATTAACCTTTGCAGTTACTTATTTGTATATATTTTATCCCTTTAGATAAATCATTTACATCAGAATAGCCTCCTGTCTGCTACTAAAGAAAATTTTAAAAAGGGTCAGACCTAATTATGGGGCTCTCAAGGTAAAGGAGACTGGGAGTTGGGGGACCAGTGCTACTGAGAGCAGAGTGATGGCAGCAGAAGGGTCACCAACAAAGGGCAGCTATGTCCAGTGGAAGAATAACCTTTCGAGGACTTGGCAGCAGTGTGGTGACAGGAGTGACAGGGGTTAAAAAAGAATGGCTGAGGGCTGTGCTCTGCACCCTTTTGGCAACAGCCTAGGGGGTCTTCAGAATCATCCAGGAGATGTGTTGAGAAAAGTACTTTGGGGGCAATAAAACAAATGAGTGCTTGGATCAGTGTCACTAGTGAGAGACAAAGATACAAAAATTCATAAAGCTGAAGCCTCGAGGAACTTCCCAGTCTCTCTGGGAGTGCAAGACAAATACAAATGAAAAGATTCCTAAAAAACATAAGCCTGCTAAGCCTCACAGGAATGGAAGAAAACTGTCGGTGGTATAGTAGTTCTGACAAATGAGAACTGGCGTTGGGTTTATTGCAGATGCTTCCTAAAAGATATGGAAAATGATCTAAACCTTGTAATGTAGAATTTAGGTGATGCAGAGGTTCCTAGAGTAATGTCCCTGAAAGTGCAACTATGAGCAGTGCAGGGGAATTTGTTAGTACTGCAAATTGTTGGGCTCCACCCTCAGTCCTACTGGATCAGAATTCTGAGGGGTGGGGGATGGGGGCAGCAATCTGTGTTTGTTTGTTTTTTTGTTTGTTTTTAAGCCAGAGTTTTGTTTTGCTCTTGTCTCCCAGGCTGGAGTGCACTGGCATGATCTCATCTCACTGCAACCTGCGCCTCTTGGGTTCAAGCGATTCTCCTGCCTCAGCCTTCGGAGTAGCTGGGATTACAGGCATGCACCACCAAGCCCAGCTAATTTTGTAATTTTAGTAGAGACAGGGTTTCTCCATGTTGGTCAGGCTGGTCTTGAGCTCCTGACCTCAGGTGATCCGCCCACCTCAGCCTCCCAAAGTTCTGGGATTATGGGCATGAGCCACCAGGCCAGCAATCTGTGTTTTAACAAGTGCCCCCAGATGATTCTGTTGGCCATTCAAGTTTGAGGATAACTGAGATAGGGAATGTGATTTAAGGCAAAGTAATAGAACTTTGGCTAAAGGTGCTTCTGCCAGCAGCTCTGCTGCAACTGAGAAAACAGACGAGCAACTGAGAATTAGTGATTATCAGTTCAATACTAATAACAGCTCTCTCTCCTGTCATCACATGACTCATGACATATTACTCAATTACTGCATTTTGTTGTTGTATTACTTTCAGAACTATTACTGGTACATATTACTTCAGTTTTATAGGTGAAGCAATTAACAATCAAGAAGTTCTATTACTTGTCCAAAATTACAAGGATGGTAAGCAGAAGAGGGAATAGAAGCTCCAGACTTCTGATTGCTAATGTGGGGCTCTTTCCTCGACACTTTACTCTCTGTCTCCCTTTCCTGTTGATGAGAAGTATTCAGAAATCTCCGAAACTTCCAGAATTTCCCTAGCAGAGGCTGGCATCTTGCAGGCCACATCTGAATATTGATAGTGATTTTCGGGACCCTCTGTTGAAAAGGATTCTGAGGATTTATTTGGAGTCAGTAGGAAAGCATGCTGTAATGGATTGTTAATGTCTGCAGTGAGCATCAAATGGTGAAGTGACAGTATATGTATAATATATATAATATAGCCTGCTCACAAAGTATGAGCTTGTTCTGGGCTTCACGGCATTATTTGGCTAGGCCTTGATAAGTACAAACTGTAGAAGAATAGCATTCAGTTAGGAGGATTAAATAGGGCTGGGTTGATGAAGACAGGAATGAGGATTCTCACATGCCTTCATATTATCTCATTAGCCATTATTGTTCATTCTAATTCCAATCAGGTTTCATGAATTTGTGGAGAAACTTTCAAAACAAACAAACTAACAAAAAACACACAACACCCCCTCCAAAGAAAAAACAAACAAACAAACAAACAAACAAAAAAACCTAAGCCTCACTCTCTGACATCAGCCCAAATACATTCCCCTGTCTTACAAACCCATGCCTCTAAAATTTTGGGCACATTCTAATAACACAGCTTTTTATTCCAGCTTCATAAAAGGACAGATACAAATGTACAAAGTCTGCCAGTCCTCTTGACTTGCCCCAATATTGTCTTTTTAGGAATGAATGGAAACTCTTCCCATTTTGCTGGCTTTTTCCCACTGACCTCCCCCTATAAAACTAAACAAAAATCACAAAGCAAACAAAAACAATAAAAGACATTACTATCAACCAGCCAAACATTCCTAAAGCATCAAGTCCATGTGACCATCCTGATTGCTATTATTGTGTGTGAGTCACTTGCAAACTCAGGCTCAGTTTTTAATTATTCCCAATTGTCACTTTGCACTGAACAAACAGACCAAACCTTTGTCCAAATCATGTGTGATAGAGCAATATTTTTATTTCCTATAATGCCAGCAACTCGCATTTGCTTTCCCTCTAGCTCTTGCTAATTTCCAGGGATTTGGCTGCAATTTGGAGAAGGCCTCTCCCCATGGAGGCCACAGTTTCCAGCCCCTGTTGCCTCCCTGGCACTGCTTTCTAATCGTCCCCCTAACCTTTGATAATATTATATCTGCAATCATTACTCCATTTTGCTGTGATTTTAGAGGACATGTGGTATCTTTTAATATTCTTCTGCACATTGAGGCTCCTAAGCACTTGTTACCAACCAATGCCTCACTGTAATTTGGAAGCTGTGGCTTCATAAGGAAGTCCTCCAATCTTTTGATATTAAATTTTCAAATTAATCTCTGCTGTATGCCTCACTGGTGACTATCTTGGCCTAAATTATGCATCCTTCTTAAAGTTGGGAAACAACGGCTCATCCCATCTCATAATGAATCTATGCTGATACCCTTCTCTCTAAAGAGAAAAAGTTTGTTTTTAACCCTCTATGGGCATAATTAGAGATCTCTTTGACTCCAGTCTTGTTTGCTATCATCCCACTTGTGGCTACAATAAGAGCAAAACTGATCCTGTGAGTGCCTTCTCAGTCCCTCCTGTGGGTTCCCATTGCTTCCAAGAAAAATCCAAGCCCCCATTTATCCTTCAAAAGATAAACTGTTTACATATCTAGCAAGAGTGATATAACTATATTATTAGAAAAAAATGTATCGAGTTAACTGATAATGGCTTGTGGTGTTATTCCTCAAAGGGTTTTCATGGTACGGTGGGATGTACACAGTCTCTGGAGTTGGAGGGACTCAGATTAATATCCATTATTCAATATTTATTACCTTCCCCATTTCTAGAAAATTGTTTCCGTTTTCTATGCCTCAATTTTTATTGTCAGAACTAACAGGGTTGCTATGGCAGCACATAGTAGGTTATCAAAAGACAAATTTCCCTTTTCTCTAACTTCTTCCCCTGGGTATTTGTTGTAGGGGCAACCCTCAAGACTTACAGGATTGAATCTAAATATGAATAATTGGGCAACATAAAGAAAAGATTTTGGAGTATTTATAGTCATATGTTGGAAGTGGGATTTGGAGGAAAAAATAAGATAAAATTAGATTATTTATCAAAATCCCCCACATGTAGTTTTGTGGGCTCTTTCAAACAGGGATGGGATCTCTTCTCTTGGTTTAATTCAGGCATCATTGTGCCTGGTTTAAAAGTGGACTGCACCATCCAACTATAATCTTTCTCTTCGCAATTGTGTCACTGTGCTCACATGAAGCCACTGTCCCATCAAATGAGAGGACAAATAAACTTCCGGTAAGAAAAAAACAAGATAATCTGATACATTTCATCTCAAAAAGGCTACCACTAGACACTCTATAAGATGACATAACAATTGAACAGCACTGAAGATCTGAATTGATCACATCTCAAGACAATTATAATCTACTCCCAAGCTCAGGCTACAGTACAACTAAAAGGTGGGGTAAGAACACAAACCAAAATAATTCTCTGTCCCTGTGTTTGACAACACTAGAAACAGGCATACTTCCCTCTCTCCGAGCTAAACAACTCTAGGATGATGTATTTTACCTCTTTCTTTGCTAAGCAATGCTGAGAATAAACAAAAATAATTATTTAGCTGCTTGCTCTAGGAAATACCTGCTCCTGGAAGATAAGACTGGGAACTAACTAAACAGCTTACTTATCATGAATAACACCTGACTCATCCAGAATTACTTCAAGACCCTCCGCACTGTGACCATCAATCCAAAGCTATCATGGCATAATCTCTGCCCAATCCCAAATAGTTTCTATCTTGTAAGACTCTCCTTAAATTCAGTCACCCTGACCCCAAAACCATATATATTTCTATTTTGAGACACTACTAAGTCTGTCTCCTTTCCTGCAGTAAATCTAATAAACTGAGCTTTTCTTGATCAATAGACTTTTCTGGTGATCTTTGAGGAATCAACAGTCGACTCTGTGAAGTACTTTATTACAAGACTAATTGTATTTAACTTTCTTAAATATCTGTTTTTCTGTTTCTTTTTATTTATTCCCCCAAGAAATATTTATTGATTGTCAAGAACTATGCTAGACATGGAGAACCAACTATTTTTGCCTTCATGGAATACACATTCCAGTAAGGAAAAATATATTAGTTTTAAAGATGACAAGCATAATTATACCATTACAGTTGTGATAAGTGTGTTAAAGCAAAAATCCTAAAATTCCAAGAAAACGTGTCAAGGGAGAACCACATTTGGCTTTGAGTGCATGTGTGTGTGTTGGAGAGCAGGAACAGTATCCCTGGACAGGCAGCATTTAAGGTAAGATAAGAAGTCCAAGTGGAGGGGTGCCGCTGATAGAAGTGATAGCATGTCCAATGCTTAGTGTCAGAAGGAGCTTGGCTTGCTGCCAGGACAGAGAGAAGGCCAATACAGAATAACCAGCCATTGGGAGGGAGTTTGACTGGAGGTAGGCAGGGCTGGGATTGATCAGGCTTTGTCAGACATGATAAGTATTTATTCCTGGAGGTTAGTTGTATCGGGCTGTTTTTTTCTTCTGATACTACTATGTCTTAGACTCTAATATGTTTGTATTAATAGCATCTCACATTTGATGTCCAAAGATGATGTCCATATTAGTGTCTACTTTTGTCTCCTCTTCTGTAGCCATATGCTTCCACTTTCTAGTTTTACCTTCTTTTATTTTACAAAATTTCTTCAACTCCCTGTGTTTGTTCTGTTCCCCTTCCTATGCTTTTTCTAGGACAGGGTCCTCACAGCCAATATTCTACCTTATTTAGCTTCTTTAGGACTGAAGGAGTTTCTTGCTTCCCTAGGTTAAGTCCCTTGAAGAAAGCCTTTAAAAAGACGTAGTTGATGAACTCTTTCTACAGCTTAAGTAGTGTAATGCATTATTGACTCTTTCCAGATATAAGGTCCCCATCACTGCCAGCATTAATGAAGAAACTTTCCCTAGTTCACAAGTGTTAACAGGCCTCCAGTCTTACTCAACTTCTTCCTGCAGTGGTTTACTCCCTCAGGAAGCATGATTGTCTCAACTGTATCTCAAGTTGGGAGGTGATTTCTGTTCCAGAAACTCAAAAAGAGTGGAAGTTTATTTGTAAAATGATTATGGCAGTTTGGATTTCGTTAAGTGCTCATGTGATTGGACAATGAGATTTGTGTTTATCACACCACATCTTGATGTTTTCTATTATAATGTTAAATGCAGAATGTTAAAACTTTATTTTGGGGCCGGGCGCGGTGGCTCACGCCTGTAATCCCAGCACTTTGGGAGGCTGAGGTGGGTGGATCAAGAGGTCAGGAGATCGAGACCCTCCTGTCTAACACAGTGAAACCCCGTCTCTATTAAAATACAAATAATTAGCCGGGCGTGATGGTCAACGCCTATAGTCCCAGCTACTTGGGAGGCTGAGGCAGGAGAATGGCATGAACCTAGGAGGCAGAGGTTGCAGTGAGCTGAGATCGCGCCACTGCACTCCAGCCTGGGTGACAGCGAGACTCCATCTCAAAAACAACAACAACAACAACAACAACAACAACAACCTTTATTTTGAAAGACTAAAGCATTATGTGTATCCAATTCTTATTCAGAAGTCCAATATATAAAATAGACAAAAGCAAAGTAGCTCAACTGAGAGCACGGTAAGGTCTGAGAGCTGGCATATTGGATACCCTTTTTAGCACTGCTAAGTCCCCAGAATCCACTGAAGGACCTTAGGTTGAAACAACACTACTTGACTCTGAGTTAGGGCAACATGGTTGACAACAGAAACTCAAGACCCTTTGTCTTAGTCTGTTCAAGCTGCCATAACAAAATACCATAGACTGGTGTCTTGTAAACAATAGATATTCATTTCTGATAGTTCTGGGGACTGGAAGTCCAAGATCAAGGTGCCAATGTATTTGATGTCTGGTGAGGGCCTATGCTTTGGTTCATTGATGGTGCCTTCTTGCTGTGTCTTCACATGGTAGAAGGAATGAGGGAGCTCTCTCCGGTCTTTTTTATAAGGGCACTAATTTCATTCATGAGGGCTCCACCTTCAAAATGTAATCATCTCCCAAAGGCCCCTTCTCCAAATATCATCACTTTGGGGATTAAGATTTTGTGATGGTTAATACTGAGTGTTACTTGATTGGATTGAAGGATACAAAGTATTGATAGTGGGTTTGTCTATGAGGGTGTTGCTAAAGGAGATTAACATTTCAGTCAGTGGGCTGGGAAAGGCAGACCCACCCTTAATCTGGGTGGGTACCATCTAATCAGCTGCCAGATCGGCTAGAATATAAGCAGGCAGAAAAAAGTGAAAAGAGAGACTGGCCTAGCCTCCCAGCCTTTCTCCCGTGCTGTAAGCTTCCTGCCCTCGAACACTGGACTCCAGGTTCTTCAGTTTTGGAACTCAGACTGGCTCTCCTTGCTCCTCAGCTGACCGACGACATATTGTGGGACCTGGTGATCCTGTGAGTTAATACTGAATAAATTCCCCTTTATATACATATTTATTCTATTCGTTCTGTCCCTCTAGAGAACCCTGACTAATACAGGATTTCAACATATAAATTTTAGGAGAATGCAAACATTTACACCATAGCACCCTCCTGCAATAAACACTTAGACATTGTCAACAAAATGGTGCAAACTTTTACAGGCATAGCCCCGCTAGTCATAACAAAAGAGAAATCCCCTAGTGCTATGAGTCAAAATAGAACTATAAATGAGAGTAGAAATGCATGAGCTAATACTGCTGCTGGGGTAAGGGTGGCCCTTAAACTAGGGACTAGGGTGTTTAACACATATTCAGAAATAGAAGACATGACCTTGGGCTCACCAGAGGTCTACCTGAGAATTGGTTGTAAAATCCATTAAAGAGGTACTTTCTCATGGAAGGAAGGGAGTATATAAAACCACCTCTCACCATAAAATGAATTCAAGAAAACATGTCCAACTCTCTCTAGTCTCTGGTTGGAAAAAAAATCCTCCAAGAATCTGTGAAATTAAAATCATAATCCTGTTTCACTTTTGGGAGTCAGGTTTGAATTTAAATTTCCTTTATGGTTTGTGAAGCCACAAGATTTTCTATTAACATACAAATGATCCCAGGTCTGTGGTCCCCTTTGGGCACCTGGAAAATTCCAACACAGTTACTCTCTGGAGAGATATACCCTCACCTCAGGCTACACAGGAAGATGAGCTTACTACCCCAAAGCACAAAACGTAAAAGAAAATGATCCACCGTGAGTAAGAGGGAACAGATGTAAGAAACAGCTGATAAAGATCTGCTACCATTTCAATTAATGGAACCATATGATACAAACTACAAAATCAGCATATTTTTAGAAAAAAACAAAGACACAAAGATACATTAAAATCATAAGAAATGACTAAAATACATTGAAATATATCAGGTAGATAAAAATCAAAATTAAAATAGTCATCTGATAAAAAATACTTACAGCAAGGAAATAGCACTTTAGATACAACCAAGGAGGGAATGGGTTGAGTAGGGCATTGGGTCCCTTATTTGAAAACTATGGACCAAGCCCTATTCTGCTGTTTCTTTTTCTCCCCTGTACTTGAAACTAGACTGGGCCAAGGAGAACTAGATTAGAACAAGCACCACTTCCGGAGTACATCCCTATACGGCTGCTCTAAATCATTCATTTAGCAGAACGGCCTTCAAATTCTTTGATGTTAGAAATCTTCCGTAACTTTTCTGCAGAAACAAATGATCACCTGTTAATTGACTCTGGGTTGGTAAAATCTGTCAAATATCAGAAAAGATTTGATCTTCTAGTCTAACATTTCAGACTTTGGAACATAACATCTTGTTTATGGCCTGGTATGTAACTTCTTTTAGGGACAGAGAATGCATTAATATATGGATGGAGAAATGAAATTGAGAGCAAAATTCCCATTTTAGAGTAGAAATCTAACTTACACAAAAACTGCTAAATCTATCAACCTACACGTTTTCCTGAAAGCTAACAGCTTCCTAAACCGACAGAATAGCAAATACTCTAAATACTCTGCATTATTTCATTTAAACTTAACAGAAATCTTAAGATTTAGATATCATTTTATTTTTAAAAGTTACAGATAAGAAAAGTGAGGCCTGTAGAAGCATTTTATCCACACATAAGCAGATCTCAGTTTTTTTTTGTTTTGTTTTGTTTTCTGAGATAGCATCTTCCTCTGCCGCTCAGGCTGGAGTGCAGTGGCTTCATCCTGGCTCCTGGCTCACTGCAACCTCCACCTCCTGAGTTCAAGCGATTCTCCTGCCTCAGCTTCCTGAGTAGCTAGGATTACAGATGCCCACCACCACGCCCAGCTAATTTTTGTATTTTTAGTAGAGACGGGATTTCACCCTGTTGTCCAGGCTGGTCTTAAACTCCTGACCTCGTGATCTGCCCCCCTTGGCCTCCCAAAGATCCCAGTTTTTTTGTTTTTTTTTTTGAGACAGAGTCTCGCTCTGCCACCCAGGCTGGAGTGCAGTGGCTCGATCTCTGCTCACTGCAGGCTCTGCCCCCTGGGTTTACACCATTCTCCTGCCTCAGCCTCCCAAGTAGCTGGGACTACAGGCACCCGCCACCTCGCCTGGCTAATTTTTTGTATTTTTAGTAGAGACGGGGTTTCACCGTGTTAGCCAGGATGGTCTCGATCTCCTGACCTTGTGATCCACCGGCCTCGGCCTCCCAAAGTGCTGGGATTACAGGCGTGAGCCATCACGCCTGGCCTGATCTCAGTTTTTAACACCAAAGCTCATGGACTCTATCTCTGTACTCCATGATATTCCTTTCCTTGAATTCTGAATCATAATTAACCAAGTTTAACATTGAAATCCTGAGCACCCATGCTGGAGTTATAAGACCACCTGCCAAATGCATTTGAATGTTTTGTTTCTTTGTTTTGTTTTATTTTTTTTCCCCTAATCTAGCAATAAAGAAACTAACAGCAAAATTCAAACCTACTACCCCCTGCTAGGGTCAGCTGTTCTGTGAAAACATGGCTGCTGAAAACTCTCACTTCAAATTTCACCCTAGGTTCAACGTATGGCCAAATGTGTCTCTCCTCAGGCTCCTCTGGGGCCTCTTCAGCTACACAGAGCAGTGGTTATGTGTGAGGACATTAAGAGTTCATCACTGAGAAAGAGACAGTGGGCCAAGAAGGACACAGAGGTTATAGAAAGCAACTCCCGTGTTGTGGTAGGTGTAAAAGTAAATGGCAGAGGGCCAGTCATGGTGGCTCACACCTCTAATCCCAGCACTTTGGGAGGTCAAGGCAGGTGAATCACTGGAGATCAAGAGTTTAAACCCTGCCTGGCCAACATGGCGAAACCCCAACTCTACTAAAAATACAAAAATTAGCTGGGTGTGGTGGTGGGCACCTGTAGGCCCAGCTACTTGGGAAGCTGAGGCAGGAGAATCACTTGAACCTGGGAGGCAGAAGTTGCAATGAGCCGAGATCATATCACTGCACTCCAGCCTGGGTGACAGATTGAGACTCTATCTCAAAAAAAAAAAAAAAAAAAGAAAAAAGGCAGAAAGGAAACAGGAAATATCCTGCCAGATGGACATTGGTGGAAAGGACGCGGGTGCAGAAAGGGCTCCACTGAAGGGGCAATAATAAAAACTAACTTTAAGAAGTACTTAAAAATCTGTCTCTCTACAGCAAAGCTTTTTCCAGGTCTCTATTCTCATTCTAACATTTTTCTAGGACCAATGGGAGGAAGAACAAAATTATCCATATATTAATATTTACAACTCTCTAGGCTTCCAGGTGTTTTTATTGTTTTTGGGTTTTTATTATTACTACCAATTTAACCTCGAGAATCACTACATATTCTTTTAGCTACTATTTCTGAGCCCTTTGCACATGGCTGGTACAGAGCTGTGTTCTTTAGATGTGTTACTGCCTGTGAATACAACAATTCCACAAGATCATGATTATTGTCTCTCTTTTATAGACAAGGGAAGTGAAGCCAAAAGAGATTTCACTTGTTAAGTAGAAGAACCAGGATTTGAAATCAGGTTCTTCATTTTCTATGGCTTTGCTCTTACCCGCCATGATATACCACCTGCCCTTAGCAACAGGTGTCAAGGAACCAGAACAAAGAGGGTACTATGGGAAATTGTTTTGAGAAATGCTGGATTAATATAATTAAACTACCTGACATGATAATATGCATAGGAAATCTCCCACAGGAGTAGAGAATATGGTGTATTTCCCAAATTTGTTTGATCTCGGGGTCTTTTTTACAGCATATCGTGTAAGATAACTGTTCTATAAAGCACACATTGGGAAATGCTTTCATAGGCTGATATCTCACTGGAGCAAATCCTACTTAATTATTATAACCAATATGTATGTTCCCAGAGTGGACAGAATCAGGTAATCAGCCCCCTTATAGAGTACTGCTTTGGCTAAGCTTCTTTCTGTATGCATATGCTCTGAGTTTCGGTGAATGTCTGGAAGAAAACTGTCTTCATATAATTCCATTTTGTGTGGGGAAGGTTAATGGTGCCCAGAGTTTTTTCTCCTAGAAATTTTGTGATTCTCTTTTTCACTTTTTTTTTTTTCCTCAAACACCATAGAGACTTCTTTTGCCTACCAGTGGCTTTTAACAGAGGCACTTAATTGGTATTTTCGAGGCCTTTCCTTGAACTCAACTTTCAAAACAAAACTGTGTTAAAGTTACCAAAAATAAAAGTGAAACAACACTTTACTTTATACTGTTTGTCAAAATGAGAAAGAAACACTGCCAAGTTTCTCACAAGTGGCCAGTCATTTCTAAAGCAGTTTCCCCTACTTGGATCAAGCATACTACTGATGTTCACAACTTGCTTCTCTACACGTTCCCCTCAACTTGGTGGCAATAATCGCAATGTAGATAACTGATAATTAAATAAAATGGGATAAATATTGAACATGGAAAAATGGAGAAATGTTCTCTAACAGATGAAGGAAGGAAGAGACTTGAGATATTAAAAGGGAAGTGAGGGTAGGGTGTTCTGTCTTTGTATAATATCAGAACTAGGAAACAGCCTGTGAGATGTTTCTGCTCTTTAGTGGTCATTTTAGTACTGTGTTGATGAACAATAGGAAAGAAAGAAGAATTCTAGTTGCTCTTCTCTTTGAGGCTTCAGAGTTCTTACTTATAATACCATCATTCTTGGACCCTAGAATCATAAAATGTATTAGTAAAAGTGACCCTGGAAGTCATCCAATACAGTGATTTAAAACACCATGTTCCATGCAGTCAGAGGAGAGATGCAAAGGAACATCTGGGGTTAAGGGCTCCGGGTCCCATCTTTCACTTCAGGGAGAGCAGCCCCATGTTCCTCTTGGGGGAAAAATTTTAAAAAATTGTATTAAGCTGGGTCTTCTAGTCAACGTGGCATTTGGAGTTCATGCTATTTTCTCTGTGATCTGCATCTAAGACCTGAAATGTCAAAAATACTGTTTTAATTGAGTAAGTACAGCAACATGTTCAGAATAGAGAATAGGAGAAATCTAAGAGAGGCCAAGAGGAGGTGGCATTTGATTAAAGGAAGGAGAAGCTCCAAAGACTTGAAACTATGGATAACAGCAGTGAAAGGCCTAGAGGCAACACCATGGGCATTTCCTACCACTGGATGGGAATGCCAAGCACACAAGGGGCAGAAGGGTATTGATGGGGCTGAGAGGTGGCCAGGGTCTGTGAGCCATCCCCACTTCAAGCTTTTAGTAACAAGGAGTTGTAAATAGAGGGACCGTTTCCAGGTGGGAGACAAGGCAGAACCCGAGTGGCCAGAAATCTTGAGAGATCAGTGGGAAAAATCCTTCTCTTCCTGCTACCTTCCACCCATTCCTTAATCCTACTGAAAACAGCGAGGGAAAGACTTCAGTAGAAGCTTCTACCCTTTAAAAAGTTAGCTGACAGTCTTGAAGTTAAGGTCAACTGTAAACATAAGCTATGGACAAGAATTGCAAGATATATGAGAACTAGCACAATGAAAGGGAGAGAACAAACAGGCAAAATGCTGACAGAAAATGCAGGCAAGAAATTTAGAATAAGCATAATTAACATTATCAACAAAATAGGTAAGTAGAACTTCTATGAAACAAAATTAAGAGGTTGTGTAAAAGAAGAAGCAGGAAGTCTTAGTAATGAAATTGACATGGTTATATAATGAAAAGAATAACAGGAACCACAGAAGAGATAGACTGAATAGCAGAATGGACAGAGTCAAGGAGAAACTGGTAATCTGGAAGAGTAAAAATCTCTCAGAATGAATTTCTGTAACATGAGATGCACCCCCAGATCCCCTTCAAGAAAAAAACTCACTGTCCAGCTGCTGGACTGTGCTTAGCTGCCAGTCTTCAGCTAGTAGCATGGTAAGCATCCACCCCAGCTTTTGAGTCAAGATCATGCTATTCTCAGGGCAGCCTCTAGCCAGTGACTGAGCAAGACAGTGGGAAGCTGGGGATTCTCTCATGGGTGACCTTGACAGATCCCTGACAGGCTGTCAGGGACTGCCAGGTAAAAATAGTATGCTGACAGCTCCCTCACCCACCCAATCCTGCCACTCCCTTTTAATTTCACAGGTGTTACTCACCACTCAAACTTTTCAACTTTGCCACAGCATCCTATTCTTGGAAATCCAAAGCTACCACAGCATCTGAAAGGTACAGGAAGATTGAAAGCACAAACGAGAACCCAAGAAACATGGGGCAAACAAGGACTCACAGGTATTGGGGGAATAATGTCCCAAGTCCACAACTGAATCCCTGGAATGTGTTACTATGTCACAAAATAAATGTAAAATACAAATGCTATATGCAACTAAATTATAACTTGAACATGAGAGATAAATAATGATACTTATGGGCAGACAAGAACTTAAAAAATTAGTAGCAAAAATATTTCTAATGCATGATTAAAGAATATACCAGAGGTTGAGTATTCCTTATCCAAAATAGTTGGAAAAATAAGTGTTTCAGATTGTGTATTTTTTTAGATTTTGGAATATTTGCACATACTTACCAGTTGAGCACCCCCAATTTGAAAATAAAAAATATCAAAATGTTCTGATGAGCATTTCTTTGAGTGTCATGTAAGCACTGAAAAAGTTTCTGTTCTGAAACATTTTGTATTTTGGCTCTTTCGATTAAAGATACTCCACGTGTATAAGAATAATGAATACAAAAGGAAGTAATGATAGGCAATAAGTAATTGTGAGTAAAGAAAATACCACATTGGTGTCTAGATTAGACATACATATGTACTTTTTTCTCTATAACAATCTGGAATTCAAATTCCAATGCTTCCAACCAGGTGACGAGAGTCAGAGAAGAAAGCATAACTGATTTCTGTGTCTTTGATAGATAACTGGTTAACCTTAGTTGCTGCTAGAAAAAAATAAATTAATAGAATGTTTGATAACAATTGTGGGAAACTCCTTAAATAAAAAAACCAAATAAGTAACTTCCAAACTAGAATAGGAAAAAAATGGAAACCAAAACTTTATCAATTTAAGAGAAACAGGAAAGTGATAATTAAAAAAAGAAGGTAGGTAAACAAAAAAATAATAACAAAAACAACCAGTAATATGTTACTTACAAGAACTATTTCAAAATAAAGGAGAAAAACATATATCGAACATATAAACCAAAAGAAAGCTTGAATAGCAATATGTCTATCAAATAAACTGAAATTTAGGGCAAAAAATTTTATTATAATGGAGAAAAGAAATATTTCATGGTAATAATCCTAGCAATATACAAAGAAAATGAATCATTTATGATTTTGTCTCTTCTAATGATATAAAGTCCAAATGTTTCAGCAAATTACAAATAACTATGCATTATACTGATTATATTATCTTATCAAATAAATAAATTGGAAATGAAATAAGAAGCTCAGTAAAATTTCAATATTGTAGAATAAAAATTGTTATTAAAAATATTTTTATAATTTTAAAATTTTGAAAACCCATTAGCTGATTCTATTTTACAAGTTGGGGTAAAGGAGAACTTATAGACACAAAAGTCAGGTGTTCAAGCCCAAACAATGCAGCCAAACTAAGGCACTGGAAATCCTTGTCAACATAATCCAAATGGAGAAAAAATATACTTTTAATATAAATTGTATAAATGTAAACCATAAATGAAATTAAATAAGCAAATTAAGCCCACACTGAGAAGATTCAGCCTCTGCTACCAATGCTGTGTTTCTAGTATGGTATAAGCCCCTTTGATTTTAAAGTGAGTGTCAAAAAGGCTGGGAGAAGTTTGAACCCTGGGGTGGAGAGTGGTGACACCAGAATTGTGATAATGCTGGATAATAGGGAATAACTATGACACTGGAGTACATAGTTAAGTTTGAGGATCATTTTAACTGCAATGCACCAAAATAAGACTTTTTTTTTCTTGTCAGCGTCTTGATAAATTTTTATTCTTAATTTTTTTCCTTCATGAGAACCATTTTTTTCCATATGAGACTCAAAGTTAGAAAGCAGTGGGGTTAACATGATCATTAGTGCCACATGTTCTAAGGGGAAAAATAAATAAAGGATCCCCAAAGTAATTGTCCATCAATGGGGAGTCACTGCTATCTTGGAGAGACAGCAACACCAGAAAGGAGAAAGAGGCACAAGCACACCTGCAGAGTTAGAGGAAGTAAGTGGAGAGGATGCAGAGGCAAAATGCTATGTTTCCTGTGGAAAATGTCAGTCCCATCTGCTTTTGAAGGATGATGGAGAAGACATAATTGGTAGAATGGTTTACATTGGAAGTTTCTGAAGGTGGAAGGTTGTAGACTGGCCTGGGGAGAGGGTAAGGGGCATAAGAGAGAACCATGTGTGGAAATTAACAGCAATGTTGCCATGATGATTGCTGATTGACGACAAGAGAACCTGATTGTAGAATCAAGAGGGCAAAGTAACTGTGAATACCCCATACGTATAGAATCATTGTCACTACCATGATCAACTCTGATACTGATATCTTTGAGGACAACTGAGGAGCATGGTAACCCATAAGTTGCTCCTGATGTCCTACAGAAGAATAATTGAGAGGGAACATCGCACATGTGCATGCGTGTGTATGTGCACACACACACACACACACAGACTGCTAAGGCTGTATTTTGAATTTCTGTAAGTGAATACATGAAAAACACTCTCCAACACCCACGCCTTCCTGCTGTCTTGGGAAAAAAATAGAAGAGACATATGGTTTAGGGTTGCATGAATATTTCATTTGTAAAAGAGAAGCCCAATAACCTGGGTACATGAAGCAAAGATAAGCTGAAGGCAGGCAGGTGGAGAAAAGACTGTGTGGCACTCTGGGAAAAGTGTGTTTTAATGAGATAATATTGAATTGAACTTACGAAGTCTAATGGGCTAGTCTTGTTGCTTCCAATAGCAATGGCAAGTCAATTATTCCTTCTTAACTCAGTGTCCTTGAAATATAAGAGACTGGACTGACTTATCTCTGAGGTCCCTCAAAACTCTTTCTGCTTCCAGTACAACTGCTTAATGAATTGTATATCTTTGGACCCATTTGAACTCATTACCCAACCATTCTGAACCTCAGGTTTTATGGTTACACACACAGAGAAGTACACATTGCACACACATATACACTTTATTTTGGTTCTATCTGAAATCAATATCTTAGGAAGATGCCATATACATTAATCACTTAAAGAGTGCATTATATGCCAGGCATTGTGTTAAGAACGTTACCTATATATTTGTGCATTTTGCTGTTGTTATTCTGACAACCCTGGGAGACTTTTAATGATTGATACTACTATCTTCCTTTTTAAGGGTGGAAAACTGAAGCTCAATGCCATCTGCTCTGTGGGGCAGATCCAGAATTCAAAACTGGCCCCGGCTGGCTCCAAAATCCATCCTATAAATCACCTGCTTTGTTAGTCTGTTAGGTCACAAAATGTGATGAAATGTAATTTGTTTTGTTGAGATATATTTCAGCCCTAACTAAAGACAATTCAGACTCAGATATTTCCCTTACTCAATTGTACAACCCACTGTGGTCATGTGTCAGTGAAGATGAATGGAAAAAGACATATGGAAGCTCTCATGGAAACATTTATCTGACAATCCAGTTTGACGTATGTTTTACATACACATGTAATAAATGTATCCCTTCCTTTTAAACCAGAATATCTACTGAAAATGTCATTAGTGCAATCATTGGGCTAAATTATAATTGTACCAAATGGGCTCAAATTTATATGGATACACACATTCAGCAATTTCATGGAAAATTGCTTCCAAAATTACATCTCTAGAAGGGACCTCCATTAATAATGCTCCTTGAGGCCACATAAATTCCTTTAGGATCTCTTGCTTTATGCAATTAGATGCACTGGAAAGCGTCCGGCTTCTTAAAGGTAGACTTAGTTAATGAAAACATAGTGGGATTTTAAAAATAATGACTGTAAGATTGCCATGGACACAGTAGATGCTCCCACAACCAAAGAAAGATGGGTCTCCAGTGAGAATTTGACCCACATCTACACAATTATGATAAGGATAATGATAATAAACATTTAAACAGTGCTGTGCTGTTTACCAAATGTATCTAATTCCATAAACTCTTGTAGTCTTCAGAGTAACTGAGAGGTGAATTGGAACAGATCTTTATCCCTTCCTTTGTATCAGTGATGAAACCAAGTCTCAGAGAATTATTGATCTGATCAAAGAAATGGCTACTGCATAGTATAGTTGGGAATTAAACGTTCTTAATTCTAGAGGAAAAGAAATGTAATTTTTGATATTTATTGTGGACCAGGAACTGGCTTAGAATTGTCCACATCATTTCATTCTGTCACTGACGGGCTTTTGCTATGAGATGAGAGAGAGAGTAGGTGAGAAAGAGAGAGAGAAAAAGAGCTATTCAAGGTCACCCATTTATTTTCTAACAAATGTTTATTGAGTTGCCATGAGGTATTCTTGGTTCACTAAAAACAATGATGGACAAGATGAACAAGTGTTAGTAAATTTATGGGTCAGAAATTAAACCTAGGTTCACATGAACATAAAATCCTTTTGTCCCCCTCACTCACCCACAGAGATTTCTACTATCTCCCTTCATCTTTTTTACTAAAAGTACAAAGCATCCTGTGAAAGACCACAAATAGATATTTGCATTTCTGCAGCCAGACTAGAAGACTAAAATCCATCAAAATCCAGAACGATGGCAAATAGTGGTGGAATTTGAAGCAGACTTGCAGGAATCAGGGAATAAAATTTGCGTTGAGTACCTCGTCTGCTGTTTCAAGCTGATGACCTTCTCCTTTTCAAGAAACCAGACTTCTGCCTTCTTTCTCCCTCTGGTATTAGGTACAAAACCATAATGACTGATTCTTTCTCAGTTCAAGTGATCAATAAATGCAACAAGGATGGAGGAGGAACATGGCTTTCTAGAAAGAACTAGGTAGAAATCAGTTGTGGTTGGACTTTTTGAAAGTCTCCTTGAACTTCCCTCATGATAATATGTCTTTTCTGGTCAGAGCTCTAAGAATCTTAAGGTATCATTAGTAACAGAATTCAAGAAACTTCAGGGTAAAAAAAAATGTCTTGTGTATTTCTGCCTCATTGACTCTCCATCTCATTTCCAATCTCATCTGAAAAACGTATCTTTTTCTCTCCTGACCGCATCTGCTAATTGCCCTCTCCCACGGCTATTATTTTACTGTAATATATATGAGATCACTTTAACAAGGGTATTTAACTTCATGGGGTTGTAGAGATGTTGTTTTTAGTAGTCTTAGGTTGAAAATGTAAGTGACTGAGTTTCTTAACTGAGAAGGGGCCTTATGAAAGTCCTGTCAATATTTTAGCTAGGAAAGAATTTCCCAGGCTTTTAAACCCATACCCTCAACAGTCCCCTCACCCCAGATTGGTTTAGCTTTAGATTTGTAGTTTATATTATAAAATAAAAAGTATTATTTTAATTTCCAAATATGCATTTGTATTATTTGTGATGCCTTTGCAAATCACATGACATTTTCCTGTCCTGGCATCGCCCCAAAGAGTCTGTCATGACACCTTCTCCACCCAGTTTCAAATATTAGCTTTACCACTTTGAATCTATGTGAACCTTGTAACGCTATTCAAACATTTGAAGTCTTAGCTTTCTCATCTTCAACATGGGAATGATATGCTCATCTCAAGTGTTCTTCCAGAATTAAATGATATTCTTTCTATGAAACTCCTGTTATAATGAAAGAGTTTAATCCATGTTAGCTATTAGTGAGTGAAGGAGAATGTGTAACTCTTGACTACCTTAAAATCAGAGAAGTTCTTATTACACTAGAATGCTGGATCCATGAACAATAAGACATTGCTTGATGCTCTACCCCAGCACCTAGAATTGTGCCTGACCCACAATAGCTATCCAATTATCTGTGAGTGGATAAATGTCATTTACCATTACACAGTTACTTTACAATTTGCAAAGCACTTGCAAACCTATGATCTCATTTGGTGTCAGAAACACCTGACTGGACCAGCAAAAAAAAAATGTGATTCACCATTAATCCTGTTTCTTTGGAATTTTTCCTGGAGACCCATGGTAGAGTCCAGATCACCTTTGATGCTTCCCTTCTTTTCAACATACAGAGCCAGTACCCAGTCCTCACAGTTGTGCCTCCTAACTTTTTTGAAACTATTCCTCCTGCCTTAAGTCAAGTGGTTGGTATTCTTTACCTGAACTGATATAGCAAACTTGTCTGACTGCCTTTCAGATGCCACTGCTACTCCTTCACTTGCTCATTCTGCAAAAGTTTGTAGCGCTTCTGCAAGGAGAATGGCATTGTTAAGTCCCTACAGGAAGTGGTAAGCCAGATATGACCCTTGTACTTATACATCTTCCATTCTAGTGGATCTTGTTGGGATATTACGTTGACTTCTTTCTATTCCTTAGTGATCAACTCCTCCCAATTTCATACAGTATTACTTGACATACAGTTTTAAGTCCTTCAGTCTCAGGTATCCTTTGCCTCTCCAACCTTATCTTCTTCACAATCTATTGCACTTTCTGCGATCAATCTTGACATATAACACTCAATGCCAAGTCAAATTTCTGTTTTTTTAAAGCCAAGAACATGTTACGCTTTTTTGATACTCATGGAATTACTGTATTATCTATCTGGAATGTTCTGCTCAATTCATTTTTGCCACTATCAGAAGTGATTACAATGGTAATAGCTCTACTCTGAGGGATTTCTCTCTGAGAAGCACAATGCTAAGTACTATATATGGGCATACTTATATATACCCACACATAATTTCATCTCATGTAATTCTTAATAGACCATTTTATTTATGAGAACATGTAAAATTCAGGAAAACGGGAAATTAATTAACTTACCCAAGGTCATGCAGATAGCCAGTGACAGAATGTCATTCCAAACCCTATTTGACTCCAAAGTCCATGTGTTTAACTGCTCTGCTCTATAACAAGTGAGCTTCTATTATCGTTCAAGGCTTAATCCAAGGACACTTCATCTCTGAAATCTTTCTTGACTTGCCTGGGCAAAGACAGCAGTGTTTTTCCTTTACATTTACCTTACATATATTTCTATGGTGGTGTATTTTGCATGTATCTTATATAAACATCTTCACTAGTTATTTGTACAGAAGTCTGTATCTGCTGTTAGCTTGCTTCAGGTTACTGATTCAGAGCTACTCTTCCCCACATTCCCTGGCCTAGCACAGTAGCCAGCCAATGATGGGTTTCCAATAAGTGAATGATGAATGAATGACCTGGCTGAAGCAGCACTTCCTGTTTGGAGCAGAGTGCCAATGAGGGAGAGCAAAGGGAAATAAGTAGGAGAGGTGGGTGGCAGCAGTTGATGAAGGCTCTGCCCACCAGGTCATCACGCATGAATTTGACCTGATTTGAGAAAAACCTGATCAAAAATTGCTTGCAATAATGGAGGCAAAACACAAACACAAAAACAAAAACTCTGCTCAGTTCAGTTTACATTTTTCATCCAGTTGTTTTGGCATTGCACTGACACTTGAGCTACAGGTCGGGGCTAAGTTCCCCTGGGTTTAATTGGAAAGTACATAGGCTTATTTGGGGAATGCTCTAGGGAGCAGGTGAGCAAGAGACTTCTGCTATCAACTTGAAAAATAGCTGTATGAGAATTTTAAAAATCAACAAACCCCGCTGTGTTCTTCAGCAACATGCCTTTCATTTTCTGTGGCTATGTCTGGTCTCTTTTTAGTTTAAGATGAAGAATGAAGATGACATGTATTGATTTGGTCTAACAACTGGTTTGGGAGTGATTTGAAAAACACATAGCCCATCAGCAGTAGATTGATTACATTAATGGCCCAATTCTTTGATCCTCAAATCCACACCCTTTGCGTGACAGCTTTGCAGTGTCTCTCACTCTGATTCTGAACCTAGTCACATGACTGGATAGGTAACCAGTTGTCCTCATTTTAGCACTGAAGATCCCACACCTTCGGAAGGCCCTTGGGCCCAGGGAAACCCTTCAGCTACACAAAAATCAGGATGGTTGGTCACTCCACTTGCCAATGGGAGGTCAGGAGAAGTGACACAAGCAGAGACTAGCAACACACTTGTTAGGTAGGCTTGTCCCCATTATTACACCTCTTCTATCACCATGAAAATATGTCCAGAATACCCTGCAGAATGCTAAGAAACACATGAACGGGAGCCAAGTCATTCCAGCTGCCCCAGACCAAGACAGTCTAGATACGCTACCAATCCAAGGACTCTTAGACCTTGTGTGTAAAGAGATATATTAGTCATGGATCCAGGCCACAGAGAGGTGTAAGTATACAAATATAAGCAGAATAGTAAGTAGCCTTCACATACCTGAGAGCTATCATTAGAAGAGAGCAGATTCATTTTGCCTATGTTCAATGAATAAAATTATGATCAGTATGTAGAATCTACAGGAAGATAAATGTAGATAAATTTAGATTTCTTTATGAGAAAGAATTTTCTAGCTATCACAGCTGCTGAAAGCTGTTCAAAGTTGGCTCCTTAGTGAAGTACTGAGCTAACTCACAGTGGAGACACTGATGCAGAGTCTGGAAAGTGAGCTGACAGAGGTGCTATAAAGGATTCAACTCAACTGGTGGGCTGAGCTCTGTGCTGGGCACAGGAATACAAAGATGAGCCTCTTGAAGAACTTACAGTAAAGATGGAGAAATAAATGATGACCTTTCATGATGATAAGTGCAAAGCAGTAGCTAACAACCTCACAGAAGTAGTTCCAGGGAAGGATTTTTTGTTTTCGTGTGTGTGTGTGTGTGTGTGTGTGTGTGTGTGTGTGTATCTTTGGGGGTAGAATTGTTGGGTGGGAAAACTTTTCCTAATTGACAGGTAAGTTTGCTAAGTTTGACAGGTGAGTTTTGAAGAAAAAAATCTGTCAGAAGGATGAGGGCTAGATTGGGGCAGTGCAGATTTATTGGGGCTGGTGCAGAATGACAACTTGTGGTCCTTTGCAAAAAAATTATTAAAACTTACAAGACAGTGATAGCTTGTGGTGTGTCTCTATGGGTACAGTGTGGATATAGATTTGCAGATGCTACTATGGAAAAGGGCAACACAACAGAGGAGATGGTATGGTGGGTTTGTACTGTGTCAATTTAGTTAAGCTGGTATTGACTTTCCAAGGACTCCCTACCCTGCATAATTCAGGAATACTGTGGGCCACAAGAGACATTTTATATGAGATTTGAAAAGAGGAAGGGAAACAGCAACTATATTCTGTTTAGACTTGGAAGGTCTGTGCAGGGTGCAAGAGGTTGCTGCAGATTACCCACATTATTGCTTATTCCTTAGTTTATCTTGTGGTATGGGGCAGCAGCATCCCTGTAACTCCTTCACTTCCCATCAGATCTCTTCTGTAATCTTCTCAAGCTTCCCATAACAAAGAGCACTAGTTTCCTGCAGATCACCTACACATCGCATCAAATTTGCAGGCTTGAAGGCACTGAGAGCCTAACACGGGTTTCACTTCATCCTTGTGGGTTCTACTTTGTCTTATCAGATTCTAGTTTGTCCTTTCTCTTCTTCACTTTATATCCATGTGTTCTTCCTCTCTTTCTCCTTCTCCTCCTCTCCTCCTCCTCCTTCTTCTTCTTCTGGCTTCCATGTAGACTCCAGCCCACATAAAGACTGTATAATTTGCTACACTATAATAAATATCAACTTGCTATATATAACTTACTATACCTAATTCTATGTCACTTCTAGTGATTCTGTTTCTCTGATCAAACCCTGACTTGTGGTGAAAGGCTTAGAAAGTGAGGTACATAAGAAGATATTTTAAGGAGGCAGTAAACATGTGGTCAAAGCATGGGTTGTGAAGATGACGTAACTTGAGTTTGTAAACTCACTTCTTTATTGCTAATTTACCAGTTGTGTAATCTCAGTTTGTGTGATAGGCAGACTCCAAGGTAGCCCCCAGTGACTTCTGCCTCCTGGTATTTTTCCCTTGTGTATCCCCTCCCATATCACAACAGAGATGGGGTATGTGATTAATAGAATAATGCACAATTGATGGTATGTCACTCCCAAGGCAATAAGAGACACTGCACCTTCTGCCTCTTCCTCTCTTGGTTTACTCATTCTAGGGAAACCAGTGGCCATTTTGTTAGGAGAAGCCCACATGGTAGGATTAGCCTTTTACTAACAACCATGTGACTGAATCTCAAAGTCAATCCCCAGTCAAGCCTTCATATGACATCAGTTCTGAGCAACATCTTGTTTGCAAACCTATGAAAGACTTTAAGCCAGAACCACCCACCTAAGACACTCCCAGGCTCATGACCCTTAGAAACTGAGCGAGATGATATATATATTGTTTTAGGCTGCTAAATTTGTTATACAGCAATAAATAACTAGTAACCAATAAAATAACCAATATGTAAACAACCAATAAAGTAAACAATCAATTAATTTTCTCACAAGTAAAATGAGGATGACCATAGTACCCACTTATTGGATTATTTTTAAGAATAAGAGAAAAAACATATATAAAGCATGTAGCCACCGTATTTGGCATGTGGTAGCTGCAAGGATGAATGTTGCTCTTGCTGCTTTGCTGTTAGCATTATTACTATTGTTATTACTATATCTTCTTTAAAACTTGGTCTTCTATGATTCTTTAACTTCAGACTACAACAGGAGAAGCCTTAAGTAAGTAATATTTATATTGAGTCTGAAAACCTACTCTGTCATAAATTTACAGTGTCTGCCACCAGAAAATCAGTGGGTGTGAGTGTGGGGTAGATATGGAGACAACCCCATATATAAGCCTTGTTAATGTTTTTTTTTTTTTAATACATGGAGGGGCCCACACAGACTTCACCCCAAAGAAAGTATCCTAATCTTGGGTTAGGATAGTAGCTGAATCAGTTCATGTTGGAACTCCAATGTCCCAAGGGCTGGAGAATATTAAAGGTTGAGAATTAAAATCTGGCATCTGCCTGCTTGGAAAATTAACCCAGTTGGTGATGGAGAATTACTGGAAAGTTATAAGAAACGTAAATAACTACCCAGAACTTGATGGTGCAAACAAAATTGAATGGCATTTAACATATCTAATTGTTAATGAAATGGGGTATTAATTGTAGAGCATTAATATCTTCCCTTCAGCAGTGGCTGCTTGCTTTCACTGGCGGTATTTGTATCTGAATAATAAAACACTGGAGCCTGAAGGGTTTTTCTAGATGAGCTCAGCCTTCTTTTACAAATAAAGAAATAGGCTTGGAAATATATGTAAAAATGATAGTGGTGAATCTCTATCTTGTTCTCTCCTGAAGGCGGTTAAACGAGGGGTTGGGAGAAAGTGGTCTTTCTTTGGTTTCCTAAATAGTATCATTTAGTAATTCTGAGAATAGATATTGAAATCACACAGGGCTGCATCAAATTGCACCTTTCTTCTTTGTTAACTGCAAGATTCTGGATGAGCTAACTTGGTATTGAATAACTTGCTAACTTTTTTTAAGCCTCAGTTTTCTCATCTTCAAAATAGAACTAGTAATAATACATATGTTGTCATGATATTATGAAGATTCAGAATATGCTTGGCCCATGGGAGGTGCCCTACAAATTTCAGGTTCTAATATTTTATATGCAATTCCTCAATGTTATGGCCTATATATAAGAAAGAAATGGCATGCATAAATATTGTTGGGAGTATTCATTTGAATTTTGAGCTTTATTTAAAACACATTTAGCATTTTTCAGGGAATCCAGTCAGATTGCAAGATTTAAAAGTGATGACATTTTGTACAGCAAACATCACCTTCTGGTTTTGCAGTCTCTGAAGGCCAGAACACTTTGATGACTTTCCTCAGGTTGGTTTTATACAGTAAAAGAAGATAAGTCCAGGGACTTCTTAGGAGGAGAGGGATATCCATCAGGAGATATCAAAGACCACCTCTCCCATAATTGTAAATCATGTCTCTGATTTACAATGGTTCAACTTATGATGTTTTGATTCATGATCTGGTTTTCTGGGTATAATCCCATTGTAAGTCGAGGTGCAACTGTATAAGGAATATTATTTACATGAGATCACTGTACTCACCAGACAAGGAATAGGCATTACTCTTTCTATTCTACATTTGAGAAAATAAAAACTCAAAGTATATGACTTCCCTACAGTTCCATAATTAATGCATAGTGGATCCAAGACTTGGGCTTTGGACCTATAACGTGGACTCAGAGTGTTATTCTGGGCACTTGATCCTCAACAATATGTCTCCCACCTTCTTTACTTTGCTGTTTGCCCTCTAGGGATAAGTCTTCCTGAAGAGCTTGAGAGTTTACATCCTACTATTGTTACTCCATTCATACTCTTGCTCTTTGAGAAATAGCTAAAACCCAAGCCTCTTCAGGTTGTCAAGACCAGGGAGACCTACTGTGAGGCAATAGGCAGAATCACAGAAGGCAGTCAGAGCATGAATAGTGTTCTTAGTGATGTTCCAGAGAAGCAGCATAGAAGAAAGAGATGGAAGCTGGATCATCGGCAAAATTTAAGTCACTGGAAGAATTAGTAAGAAAAAGCTTGGGCTCAATGCAAATAAATGGAGTCCTGGATAGCTTGCTGAAGCAAAGACTTTAAAACTGGGACACAAACAAGGTGAAATTACAAAATAGGACTTGGGAATAGGAACAATACAGCTAATGGTCCAAAGCAGGGCAAGCCATTGATTGTTTTGGAACCATTGTTGTTAGCTACTTATCTGGAAGAAAAGATTCAAACTCACATTATTGAGGGAATAATATATATACACAGTGCCTGAGTTACAGTGGTTCAACTTATAATGTTTTGATTCATGATTGCTTTTTTCTGGATATAATCCCATTGTAAATCAAGGTGCCTCTGTATAAGGAATATTATTTACACGAGGTCACTTTGTTGTAGGACTTTCTCCTTAGTTCAGCTAAAAATGGGGTCCTTGTCACACAACCATGAAAAATTAGGCTTGCAGACACTTTGAAGGGTGAGAAAAATGAAATTTATTGGGTAAAAAGGAAAAAAAAATTCAGCAAAGTGAGAGAGGTTCCTGTTAACAGGCCCTCATCTCACAGATTGAATTCCAGGTAACCACCCTGGAACGGGAGAGGCCAGGCCACCCCCTTACAAAAAGCGTGAACTTCCCGAGCCTCCACCCCATTCTCCCAGTGCGCAGGCCAGTCAGAGGTTCTCTGGGGACCTCTTTATACTTGGCTGTCTCAACTTTACTCACCAGACCGAGGAATAGGCATTACTCTTTCCATTCTACAGTTAAGAAAATTAAAACTCAAAGTATTTGACTTCCCTACAGTTCCATAATTAATAAATAGTAAATCCAAGACTTGGACCTTGAACCGATTATATCTGTATAAGTACAAAAATGTCGGTGTGCAACTAGGATTACAGATAGGAATCAAATGGCTCTAATTTGATATCTGTGTCTATTAGTGGTGGGGATAAGTTGAATGGCCAGGGTGGTCATTTTTAAGCAGGATAACAGACCTATCTTTAAATGGAAAATGACAACATGACCGTTCTTTAGTGATATTTTCTCTAACATCGTGATGACCACACTCTCCATCACCACTCTGAGCCTTGTGATATATTTGAATGAAGGCCCAAAGTTCATGCAAGTCTTTTATCTTTTCGGAGTAAATGGATTACATTGACATAAGTAGAATCAAAGCAGAAAAGTGGCCAAGGTTGTTTAGAAATATTTGAACAAAGATTAGACCAATACAGTTTAACTTTACTTTCACTGGACAAGTGGTGAAAAAAATAATTGAGTAGTTTCAGAAAGGCCCAAGTTTGAATCCTCGTTCTGTCTTTAACCAACAGTTGAATTTGAGAGCCAGTGTCATCTCTCTGTACTTAATCTTCTTTAATGGGTGGAACGTACTTGCCCCACTTAATATGATAAAGTTGCTGTAAAGAAATAGGATGAGGTATGTGTGAAATAGTATTCTAAACTCTCTGTGCACATGGAGAATTGACAGCTTTTCTTTAATATCAATGGCCAAGGTCACCATTCGCCTAGGACTAGAGGACTCCCAAGGAAACAGAAATCAGTACATGCATTCTATATCCAGGGCCAAGAGGATAGAAATCCTGCTCAGTGGGAAGAACAGTGAACTGAAAGTCCAAGTGTCTGGGTCACTTCTCATTTCTTCCACTTACTAACAATGTGACCCTTGGCAATTATTCCTTCACCTCTCTGAGCCTTAATTTCCTCTCCTGTTAAATGAAGGAGATAATGTAAAATCTAGAAGGTTGGTTCTCAACCTTGGCTACAAATGAGCTCTCCATGGGTGCTTTTAAAGACCTGATGTCCAGGAGATACCCCAGATTAATTAAATCAGAATCTCTGAGCATAGACTATAGGCATTGGTATTTTTTTAAACTCCTCAGGTAATTCCAAAATATAACCATGTTCAAGACCCATTGATCATTCTAGATAGTTTCAAGGTCAGGCCCTTCCATGTCTAATACTCTAGTATTTTGCAAAAACCTCTTGTTAGCTCTAGATTGGTCCCTCTCCAATTTCTTCGTAGAGATAGGTAATGCCATTGTGAGTCCAATATGCCAGCTGTATTACTTTCCTAGTGTTAGAAAGAACCACAAACTGGGCAGCTGAAACAAGAGAAATTTCTTGTTGCACAATTCTGGAGGCTTAGAAGTCTGAGACCAAGATGTTGGCAGGGTTGGTTCCTCATGAAGGCTCTAAGGAAGATTCTGTGTTACATCCTTTCCCCTAGTTTCTGGTAGTTTGCTGTCAATCTTTGGGATTTATTGGCCAGTAGAAGCATTGGCTCAATCTCTGCCTTCATCTTCACATGGCATTCTTCTTGCGTGTGTTTCTGTATTCACATTTCCCCATTTTTATAAGGAAGCCAATCATATTGGATTAAGGGCCCAACCTATTTCTATATGGCCACATCTTAGCTAATAACATCTGCAGCGACCGTATTTCCAAATAATGACACAAGTTAAAGTACAGAGGGTTAGGACTTCAGCATGTGAACTCTGGAGGGACACAGTTCAGTTTGAAATAATATTACCATAGTACCTCTAGATTTCAACAATTGAGTAGAGCATTACTGGTGTTAGATGATTTCCTGAAACCTCTGTAATTGGTTTCAAAGGAGGACTCCTTTCACACAGAACACAACACACTCCCTCCGGTTCTCTCTCCCAGTTGCCCCTGGCCTCCCCCACCTTCAAATTCTTTGCTCCCAGAAAGTCCCCTCATGTCTCCTCCAATGATTCCTTGCCAGCAAGGGAGGGAGACCCTGGCCCCTTCATTTGCCAGTTTAGGGATTTTCCACTAAGCATCTCAACCCCCTGCCAACCACCTTTAGTTATTAAAATACAGCTCACAATGTCTCACTCTGGCTGTTACATTATCATTCCTCGTTAGACTCCTCCAGGGCCTGAGACATCCCTGCACTGACTTTATAATTACAAAGTCAATTTCTAAACAGACATTTGCAAATAAGTCAATTTAAATACCGAGATTTGCAAACAATAATTAAGCAGTAGCTTCTTTTTTAATATCTCTATATATAATTAATGCCTGTGGGCTTTTCATTTTACCTTGCAACTGGGTAGTTTGCAATTGTTTGTTGAGCTAAAGTGTTCTCTGAAAGCAAATCAAAGCACAGGGGAGATTTTGAAAGTGATTGAAGAATGAGTTTTTCCTTTTCCTTCCTTATATCTACTTCACCTGATTGGCTAGGTTTCTTATCAGGTGGGACCATGACAGGGCAGGGATGCTGAAGAGGATCATTTTCTGCAGTAAAAACAGTAACAACACAGGGTTCTGGTCCAGGGATAGATTGGTTAATATGGCCTCTAAAATCAAATATACCGTCAAGGCATTTCTCTATGCAAGAAGCCTCAGATTCTACTCATTCCAGCATCATCTACACAGTGATATCTCTCAGTACTCAGCTTTGATAGTGTATTCTTCCTAGTTTAAACCAATCTGCAGCATATCCCTGCCAGCTATAGAATAATATCCTGACCCTGACATTCAAAATCCTTTGCAATCTTGCCTTACCCTCTCTTTTAAGCAAGTATTACTGAAAGCCTACTAGATGCTAGGGAAAATGCCAGGTAACAAGGGCACACTGGTAACTAAGACACATCTATTTTGAAGTCTAGTGGGGATAGAAAAAGTAAGTTTAAAGATAATAAATGTTATAAAAGGGGAAGTAGAAGGAAAGCTATCTTGATCTGAAGACGGGAATGTCCTTTCAAGAAAGCGATTATCTAAACTGAAATATCAAGGATGAGTAGGTATCAACAAGATGAAGATTGAGGAGGATGGTTACTTTATGTAAAAGCCTTTTAGAAGCTGTAGAGATTAACAAACACACAAACTGTTTGAAAAACCAAACAGAATGGGCCTAAATGGTAGCTAACATAAATGAGGGAAAAGATGGGTCTAGGCGAAGAAACACAGACTAAAATCCTGAAGGCCTTGTATTACAAGTTAAGAAGTTTGAGCTTTGTACTAAGTACAGCAGGGAGCCATGAAAGGGTTTTAGGGAGTGAGGTGACCAGTGTGGCTTACAATGCCCCAGCTGTGTTCCCAAGCCACGATAGACAATCTCTCCAAGTTAGTTGGATTATCTGACAAATCTTGATTTAGCTTCCTAATCTCACCTCTAATGAGCATGTTTCTACCAATATTCCCAACCCAGCTTAATACCTCACCATCAAAGTCTAACGCAGAAATCATAGCCTCTGTGAAATGTCTTTTATCCCTCCACAACTTTCTTATAAAAATGGGTCACCCCCTAATGAGTGCTTCCAAAACATTTTGTTCAGTTCCCCAATTCAATACTTATGACATGCACGTTAATAGTAAAGCTTTCATTGTTCCCAAGTTGGTGTATATATACTCAGCATGGTGCTCAGCAAACAGTAAGCATTTACAAATAGTTTAGAATCGTCATCATCAATTTGACCAACAGATGAAACCTTCAGAATTTTTCAGAAAGAGAATCCTCACATGTGCCGTGGTGGGAGCTGGCATGTTTTGCCTTCAGAATGTCCTCAAGCACAGTCATAATCTCCCTTCATCCAGGATGTTTCTGTTCAGTTCATGGGAAAAGAGTTTCTGTGAAGCTTTCTTTAGGTAGAAGGAGGCTGACTGAGGTCAGCATTCCCCAGAAGAGAGATAGGGACTCCAGAGTTAAGAGTGCATGAGAGGTCAGAGGCATTGACAGCTCTTTTTAAGGTGCTGAGATTCTCAGCCCAAAATACAGGCAGAGGAATTCCACTGACCCACAGAAGCCTACTTCACCCTCTGACTCAGAGACAAACATGTTTTTCTTTTTTCATGTTCACTCTTCTTAGAAAGACAGGTCCAGGCCGGGCGCAGTGGCTCACGCCTGTAATCCCATCACTTTGGGAGGCCGAGGCTGGTGGATCACGAAGTCAGGAGATCGAGACCATCCTTGCTAACACGGTGAAACCCCATCTCTACTAAAAATACAAAAAATTAGCCGGGCATGGTGGTGGGTGCCTGTAGTCCCAGCTACTTGGGATGCTGAGGCAGGAGAATGGCGTGAACCTGGGGGGCAGAGCTTGCAGTGAGCGGAGATGGTGCCACTGCACTCCAGCCTGGGTGACAGAGCAAGACTCCGTCTCAAAGAAAAAAAAAAAAGAAAAAGAAAGACAGGTCCAATTTAGGCCCAGGGTCTGGGCTCTAGAAAAGCCAGCCCTGCTCCACTAAATGCTAGGCCAGTCTGGAAAAGTTAAAGAGTTGACCATCTGAGGTTCACTCAAGGCCTCCACTTCCTGATTGAATCATTTCATATTTTTGGTTCAAACCAGTCAGCACCAGGGCTAAGTGACCTTTAGCGGGCCACATATTTTGCAATCCAGACATTAACTAACAGATTATTATTGAGCCCAGTAGTCCTTTTCAACACAGATTTTGTCTCCTTGGGGAATGTTTTCTGAAGGCTTTAGTGTTCATTTCTTATGGTGTTTTCTTAGGAAACTCATCATCTCTGGAACGGTCTTAAATGCTGACAAGAAGGATTACATAGAATGTGGATACATAGCTCCCTAAAATACTTAATTTCCCAGTATGAGAGTGAATTGTCAGGATACTCCTCTAATCCTAATCCTCATACCCGTTTGTTTCAGTGCCTTGCTCATGTTCTAGATACAGCTGCATAGGATAATCTGATATTGGTTCTGACTGAGATTACCCTGAATTTAATTTTTTTTTCCCTTAAGCCAAAGACATTCAAACTTAGGTGCACATTAGGGAAAATAAAAACAAACAAACACACAAACAAACAAAATAGCACTGAGTATTTTAAAAATAATCTTCTGCAGTGATTTAATGTTCAGAATGAGAACCAGTGGTTTAAGTCACCATTCATTTAAATTGACTTTGTTCTGATTCAAGTGCCTAGCCACCTGAAGTTGTCCAAACTGGGGGCCCATTGCAGACAGAAGCAGACAGATGAATAAACGAAGTTTTAACTGTGGTGACATCTTTTCCTTGTCAGTCATCTAAATACTTGAAGAAGAACTTAACATAATGAGGAGATAGCAGGAACCTTATTCCAGTTTCTTGTTGTTTTGGGTGGCTTTGAATTAGCCCTCCTATATCTGGGTGAGCACAGACTTCTGTGAACTCCTACTGGCATATTTTTCTGTTCCTTCTCCCCTCACCCTTCTCTTCCCTTTTACTCATTTTTTTTTTCTATCTTCTTTTCTGGTTTTCTTTTACTACCTCCATAGTAGTTAAGGAACACCAGAATGGGGACCACAGAGAGTGTGGGGCACATGGTGCTTGTGGTTACTGTATGCCATTGAAAAGTCACTTCATTTTGGGGGCCCCCTTTTATCCATATGTATTTAGTTGATTGGATTAGATAGGATCATATCCCTACATTATTAAAATTCCATATTTTGCTATGTTTTATATTTTATTTTTTTCTATTCTTTCCTTTTCTTTACATCCTCTCTCTGTATAAGCTTCTGAAAGTTGAATGTTGAGTAAATGGCGGATGATTATTTTAGTCTTCTTTGTAACTACTTTCGGTCCAGTTTCAAAAGTTCACAGCAAAGCTATGGTACAGAGAAGTCAATAGTCATAGCTAGATGGAAATGTTCTAGTTCACTCCCTCTACTGAGCTTTCACTTACATTAACTTCTTCATTGGGTATGGACATTCATTTTCCTACCTGTTATGTTAATAGTTTGAATGTATGTCCGTGTCCAAATCTAATATTGAAATGTAATCCCTAATGTTAGAGGTGGGGCCTGGTGGAAGGTGATTGAATTATGGAAGTGAATTTCTCATAAATAGTATATTAGTTTGTTCTCGTGCTGCTATGAAGAAATACCCAAGACTGGGTAATTTATAAGGGAAAGATGTTTAATTGACTCACAGGTCCTCATTGCTAGGAAGGCCTCAGGAAACTTACAATCATGGTAGAAGTCACCTCTTCACAGGGTGGCAGAAGAGAGAATGAGTGCCAGCAGAGGAAATGCCAGACACTTATAAAACCATAAGCTCTTGTGAAAACTCATTCACTATCATGAGAACAGCATGGGGAAACCACCCCCATGATTCAGTTACCTTCACTTGGTCTTGCCCTTGACATGTGGGAATTATTACAATTCAAGGTGAGATTTCAGTGGGGACACAGAGCCAAACCACATCAAATAGTTTAGCACAACCCACCTTAGTACAGGCCTCATGATAATGAGTGAGTTCTTATGAGATCTGGACATTTGAAAGTGTGTAGCACCTCCCCTCTTGCTCTACTGCTCGTGCTTTTGCTATGTGACGTACCTGCTCCCCCTTCTCCTTCCACCAAGGTTGTACATTTCCTAAGGCCTCCCCAGAAGCCAAGCAGATGCCAGCATCATGCTTCCTGTATAGCCTACAGAACCATGAGTAAATTAAACTTCTTTTCTTTATAAATTTCCCAGTCTCAGGTATTTCTTTACAGCAATACGAGAACCAACCAATACACTACCCTTCAAATTTCTCTTACCCATAATCACTCAGCTGAGATTTTTCTTATGCCACAAATATTTTTCTTGATCATTCTAGTTCTCTCTGAACTCCCTTTCCTTTGGCTGATTACGGTGTTTACATATAAACTTTAAAATGTAACACTTAAATACTATTTCCATTGCTTTGTTTGGTGGTATGTGTTTGTGACACTATCTGTGCCTTGTGAACATTAGTTATATTGTATCACATAAAGGAGGGAAACACCAATTTTTTCTTCTGTTTCTACTCCTGAAGGTGTCAAACTCAAGGTTAAGCATGCAATGTATGCTTAAGAGAGACCTGGACAATATTAAAAGTTTTTAAGCTTAGAGAAAACCTATTTCAACTCCCACATTTTACCCACAAAGAAACTAAAGCTCAGGGAAAAAAGATAGCTTGCAGTGAGTTAATAGCAGAGCTTGACTAGAAGCTAGGACTCCTCAATCCATTTCATTTTCTATATAATTTGTTGTTTGATTTATTTTTCCAATGCCTAGGCATGCCTCAGATCCTCAAAAGTGTTGCTTACTTAACCCATTGTACTTCCACTTTTGTATAACTTAACAGAGCTGTATCTCGTTGAGATACACCCTTGCTGCCCTTCAGGAAGTCCGTTTTAAATTGATGTGTGAGCTAATTAGTCCACAAATAGATGCCTCCCTTGTTAAGGAGGTAATGATGGTGTAGCAGAAGGAACTCTCAGCTTAGAATCTGAAGATTGGCCTTCAGTTCTCTCATTGTTCCTTAAAAACTCTGTGAGCTTAGGCTCACTACTTCACTTTTCTGGGCCTGTTTCTTCAACAATAAAACAGAGCATAAATATCCTCATTTAGCAAAACATTGTAAAGTTTAGGTGAGGTAGTATTTACTTTCTGTTAACTCTGATGAGCTATTGAGATATCAAACGTAGCCCTTTTCACTAGTATTAAAACAATAATAAAATAAAAAAGACATGAACATTAGTTAAAGAAGAAACACCCTAATTTTGCTGCATGGGACTTTACTCAGCAGGCTAGAAGCCATCATCAATATTGGTGACAATTACATATATCTCTTTCCTCCTCCTTATATGTGTGAAAGACCCATAACTTAAAACACTTGCTAATATTCAGCACAAAAACAAATAGCAAAGCAACCCTGGGTGTGATGTATTTCAACAGCATAGCTTAGACTTGCCACCATTTTGTTAAATTATGAATATCTATGACTTGATGAAGTCAATGCTTTCATTTGGAGTAAGAAAGGAGGGAGGCAAAGAGGTTGCAGTTAGGGAAGAAAAAAACACAAAGGATGCAGTTGCTATAGCGATTAACAATGGGTATCCTTTTGGCGGGGTTTAGAGATGCTGATGCAGCTAAAACAAATGTTTGTGTTTGGCCACATTGGAGATGGTGACGGATTATGGAGCCTTGGCCTTGAGCCTTGATGTAATCCAATTCTAAATAAATCATAAATCTAAGTGCAGACTGGTAAGGCAGGAAGAATACCAATTCAGGCTAGGTGGTAGCAAGCTGGCAATAGTGGCCAGGATTGATTATGGGGTGTGAAGTAGGGAGGGATAGCAGGAGGGGGACCATGACTAGCCTGCAGGGATGTACTTCTTTCCCTTCTAGCCTTAGCCAACTCCCAACTGAGCTGCCAGACAGACCTCAGTAGTGTGAATGTGAGATCACTGCTGAATTAGCCACAAGGCCAGACATTCTGCTGCCTCCTAAATTTTCTTGGACGAAAAGGTTTTTCATCACAAAAGGTGCTGAATTGCTAATGTTTGGGCTAGTTTCATGATTTCCTCACTTGGAAGGAACCAAAAGTCAGTCTGAGTTTTTCACAGGCATAAAGGATGCTAGGAGTATGAGAAGATGCTACAGTGAAAGCACTTAGATGTGGGTAACCATTTATTTATGTAAAGACAAGGAAAAAAGACAATTGTTCATATATAATGTTGACATTTTTCCTCATATTTTGTTTCCTAAGAAAAAAAGGCAATGAGTAAAGTAAAATGAAAAACAAAAATGCTAGCTCTATTTACACTGGAAAGAACAGAGCTTCTCTTGGGAGAGAAGGAAGGATCTAGTAAAATGTGTGAAGGGATTGAGAACAATATAAGCATTCATGAGCAGTGAGTATGAAATAAATAGCAGGTTTGGAGTGAGAAAGGAAAGGGTATGTAGCAATTGTTGGAAAATTCAAAAACTGGTATTTCTTAATCCACACCTTCATTTCAAGTATTACAAATGACCACAAAATAAGGTATACACTTCATTTTTAAGATGTCAGATCAAAGTTTCTTATAAAAACAATATTGTATTAAAATGGAGTAATAAAATATTATTTGTGTTCATTATGGAAAACTCATCTTGGATTTAGGATAAAAAGTGAAATGCTCAGCTTCAACTCAACTCAAATCCTCATCTTAAAATGGAGCTAAGAATGTGTTTCCATCATGACTGCCAAATCGATGGTCATATGGCACATGGGATAGATATTGATCCAATACAAGCCACAGTGGTCCTGGAGTGATCCTCAGATGTGACCATGTGCCATAGGTCCATCAATGGGCCATTAGGTTCAGAGGAACACTGTAGACCACTTGAGGTCACCATTATGTTCTTTGGACAATATAGTTTAAAAGTGGATGCTCACTAAGCTAAGTAAGTCAAAAGAACATGGCCGTAGAGCAGCAGAAGGAAAGATAAGATTAGCTCTGCAAAAGATTTATTGGAGGAGAAATGTCTAAGGGTAAAGGGGAGGAAGCAGGAGAAGGCAGGGAGAGCTTTCCAATTGTGATGGCAGGTCTGACACCAGAGAAGAAGACAAAGAAAGAAGGATTTGGAGGATTGGGTAAGAATAGTCTCAAATTAGGTGGCTTAAGGAGGTTCCAAGAAGGGCCAAATCACCTGTTAGGGGATTCCTGCTATGCACAGAAATGGACTCTGCATTAGCCCCTTCATTGTCCTCAGTAATCGGCTGGGAGCATCCCATGAAAAGTGTGGCCTCAGAGGTGCTGGAGATTCATTAGAACAACCACTGGGGCTATCTGTCAACATTGCTTCTCTACTCCCACTTCTGCAGGAGATTTGAGCCATGCAATTCCATGGCTACTGCAGTAAGTTTTAGGCTGGACGTGTCTATTGTTTTAACCTGGTTCCTATGGATGTTCAATATCTGAAAGAATTATAGATCTTTCTCAAAAGAAAGAGGTAGTCAGTAGAAGACATCATGGATTAATTCAAGGCTTTTTCCTGGAACACATTTTTAAGACAAAATCCCTGAGAATTAAGGTCCAGCTCTGTGGTGCTCCATCACGCACATTGTAGCATCTGTGTTACAGGCATTTTATGTGAATTTGAATTCCACAAATTAGACATAAGGTCATATAAAGTATCAAAAAGTCTCACTTTATGCACAATATTTAACACTCTGTGACTCACCCAAATTAAAAACAATTCATCAAGAATTTGATAATTTGAAAGTTGGCTTAATGAATTATAAACTGTCTTTGAGAGAGCCACAGAGCAGCATGACTTCAGCTGTTAAATAGGAAGACCTGATAGCCTGTGTCAGGATTAATCTTTAATTACATGATGTTTGTAAAGTTATGATTCTTGTACCAAAATAACCCTGAGTCTATTATTACTCTAAGAAACTTGACAATGTGCAGGGAACATGATAATGACAATGTGGGAATAAAAAAACAAGCAAATGAAACATTGAGTTGTGTGTAAGCTTGCAGTGAACCAAGAGGTGCAGGGAAGAGGAGAGATGTTGGCAATTAAGAGTCAATAGCGTCCTGGATTAGGATTTATTTATGCACTTTTTGCAACCTATTTTGCTGGTGAACTGCCTGACTGAACCTCCTAGAAATAGTGAACAGGGGCTGAAATGTGTGTGTTTAGTTGATATCTGCACATTGACAGAAAAATAACTTAAAAGCTGCATTCTCTTCCAGACTAGAGGGAGATCTGTAGCTGGTAATTGGGCAGCAGGTGGTGGAAGGTGGCTTGGAGGATCAGAAACTCCTTAGATCAGGTCAGTGCAGTAGCAATTTATAGCCAAGAGTTAAAAAACTATTTCAGACTTCACCACCTATATGAGGAGATGACTGAATTCTTGCTGTTACTAAAGCCAATTAGACAAAGGGGAAAAAGGAAAAAAAGGTGACCATAATGTTTCCCTGGGAACAAATCAAATAGCAAAACAGACTAAAACTCTAGGTAAGACGTGAGAATATGAGGTGCTAAGGGCATGTGACAGCCTCCTGAATTTTGATCCTGCAAAGCGTGGCCCAGGTAGGCACAGGTAAGTGGTTTCAACTCCAAAAGCGGATGCTTCAGGGACAGCCAGATGCTGCACCTCCTAAGTTGCTTCTACTATGATAAAATCAGTCCCAAGGGATGATGCTCCCTGGTCAACTTTAGGCCCCAGCATGGAAAAGACAATGTCAAAGACAAACTAAAGATGAAAAGAAACATCAAGACAGGCACTCTGACCGTGGGGCAACAAACTCGATAGACATTCCATTATTTTTTTCTTTCTTAGGAGAAAAAGAACCAGGATTGGGAGGTCACAGAACCTGAAAACAACATGATTGCCTCTGTGGACTTCGGTTTCAGTTACTCACACCTGGGCTTTTTAGAAGTAATTTTAATGGATACAGTCAAAGCTCAGCCTCTAGAAGATCCCACATGACCCCACTGTAGGAGCATGAGAAGAACGTTCAGGAAGAAGGGGTTCAGGTGGTAGATGATAAGAATCTACAGGTGGCACAATAGACATATTACCTTCTTTGGTGGAGTCTGTAAAGATATCACTAAAGTTTAATAATAAAGTATGAATATTCAGACCCTTCTTTTCTGCCTTCTAAGAGTTAATGAGTGAAATGTTGAATTGGAGGAAGAAGAAACATTCATCGACTTGTTTTAAACAATAAAGAAAGGAGAGGTGCTCTTAACATAAAATGATAGACTCATAAGAAAATGGGAAAGTTTGGCATGGGCTGGAGTTTGAAGAGGTTGGAGCTTTTGAAAAGAATATTTATTGGGCAGCTATCATTCATTTGAAGTCTAAGGAAAATACAATTTGAAAAATGATTTTAACCAGTTACTCTTTTCCTTAGTATTATGTTTGGCAAATTTTTATTTTTTTGAAACTTAATTGCAGATTTAAATAGCCTTTTAAATTTTCAAATATTTGTTCATATTAAATTAGAATTTCTTCTGAATGTGACACTGGACAGAGGCAAACCCTAGAGTGTTCCAGCTTTATCTTGGTTATGCTGGCATAGTGTACAGTTAAGCATCTATTTTTTCCAGTACAAATTATATTAAAGTATAAATTATCCAAATTTTATTCCTAACTGTAAATGTCTACTCTTCATCAAGAGAAAGCCAAAATATTAGAGAAGCATGTCAGCTGTGTAAGGCCTCAGAAAGAGGATTGCAATGGAAATTGCAGGAGTTACCAGGGATTTAAAATGAGAGCATCCAGATTGGAAAGAGTATTGTAAAATCATAAGTTCAACCATCCAGCCAGTCAGAATTCTGCAATGTGCGTAACAGATGGCCACCTATCTTTGTTGGAACCCTTCCAGGGATGGAGAGATCTTCACCAGGATAGCCAATTCTGGTTTGGATGATTCTTATCATTATAATGCTTCTTGTATTTAACCCAAATCTTCACTCTGACTTAAATTGTTGGTCTTTTTTTGTACCCTTTGGGTTCAGTAGAACCTAGCTGAGAAGAGAAGCCCTAATGTTTACTAGCTGTTGACTTAGGGAAAATTCTTAATGTAAATGAGAATCAATTCATGCACCTGTATAATGGACATAATAACTCCCAAATCATAGGTTTATATTAAAGATGAATAAAATAATGTATAGACTGGATTCAACACAGTGCCTTGTACATAGTATGTTCCTAAAAATGTTAGACTATACCAATGTTACTAGTGAAACTAAACCAATGAAAGTCAAGATAGAGGCCAAAGCATTTCAGGTAATCTTGTTAGAATTTGCCATTCTGGTGTTATATTGCTTCAAGCAGTGTTTCTCCATCTTGAAATGAGTCTGTCCCTCTCATCTCTGATTGTAGGTATGTATGGGCTTGATTTAGCAATCTGACTCTGAACACTTGTGCTCCCAAGCTTGCTCTCTTTGTATTATATATTTCAACACTCCAATTCTGATCTCTTTGTACTGTATATTCTAACACTGCAATCCAGACTCAAGCCTGGTTAAGTGGACCACTGCTCTCTGGCTCCACCCTATGTCTGGGTAGGACATGGACAATCACAGTTATGGGTGATCACTGAGATGGACTGTCCTTTCACTTACAGTAAATGTTAGGAATTCTGTAGTGCACTTTTCATGTTCTTCAAAGATAGGTCTTCGAATGTGTCCTTCTTAAATTTAATAAAAGGTCAAATTTTTAATAAAAGGTCAAATTTTTAATTTACCTCTTGGAAACTAGGGCTCAGATGCTTCTGGGAGAAGACTTAGGCAGCACCCAAATATCTATATATTTATTTCTATCCAAAGAGCTGCATGGGTCTTTTTTGTTTGAGAGTCAAAGGAAACAAGGAAGGGGTAGCTGTTCTATTACAAGGAGTATTGTCAGTAAACAGCCTCCATCTGACATCTTCAGGGTCTGTCTTAACTGCAGAAATCTACTTTGATAAGGTCATGCCCTTCCTGGGGATACTACATACAGTGACTCACCCAGGCAGGGATGTAATTGCCTGACCATGCAGGTCCAATGTAGAAAGTCTGATAAGCAACATTCACTTTGCTCTTTGCCACATCGGTAGATGCACTGTTGGGCCTACATTGGGGTTCACCTTCTTCCTCTGCACAATTCTGCTTATACCCTCTTGCTTTCACAGGTGTTGATTTTCAAGAAAGATCTTGTTCTTCAGACTCTGTTACAGCGTCTTCTCTGGAGAAGTCAACAGTGAGATGGGCCAAATGAAGAAGGAGCAGCTTATTGTCCTTGTTGGTTTTCTTTATTTTCCTTTGAAGCATCTGGGGGAAGAGGAAGACAATAGATGAGATGGCATATGTTCTTTCCACCATGTGAATGAATCAGATTTGAACTCCTAAGCAAAATAGAAAATGCAGAAATGGTGCTCAGGCAAAACCTGAGAGACACCGGGCTCAAGCGACTCTCCTCTGAAGTCCATCTGATAAAGTCTAAATTGTGGATAAGTCCTTTCCCCTCAATAGTTTACTGCTTACTAAAGCGTAGCTCAATGACTCTGTGGGCTTGGGTAATCAGCAGGTAAGCGTGGCTATGCCCAATGAAGCAGGGGCTGTGGGAAGAAGCCTTGAAGAGTACCTAAAGTAGAAAATCAGTGAACTTTCTCCTAAGCCCATAAGAAACATCGCTATCCTGCTGAAGTCAGGGCAGAGGGAACACAGCAGAGTGGCCTCAGAATAACTGGGATTTGGGCACTGATATTGATGTCACCATATCTACACTTATTGATTGTTGAGATTATACATTTGGCTTGAAACCACAGGAACTAATATACTCTAAATATAAGCTGAGAAAAATTAAAAATAACCACAACTACAATAGTAGAAAGAGAAAATGTATGAATGCCAAGAATCTAATGTGTAAATTAACTACAAGGGTTTAGAAATTTTGGGCAGCTCCCTGGGGATTGGCTGTGCTCAGTCTCCTCTCCAGGAAATCATTTACAACTCTATGTCTGTTACCCCAAAATGACTTAAATGAAGTTTAGGATAAGACAGAGACAAGTTCAGAACAAGACATGGGTGAGGTTCAGAAGAATGAAATTGAAATTATATGAATTTCCAATTGTTAGAGATGCCTGAGTGTGATACAGGTTTTCAGGTGTTGTGATGTCATACCACAAAATGATTACAAACATTTAGAAAACAATCTCTCCTGTGGAATCAGGAAGCATTACTAAATATCACAATTATAGTGGAGACACTGAAGAAGGCAATATATGTGTTCTGAAAGACTTGATTAAATAAACTTCAAGGACACAGAGAAAGGCGCTGTGATCTGTTCTTTGCAAAGGGCCTGACATATTTAGATTTTCATTAAGATGGGCTGAAACACAAAATGTCTTCAGTTATCCAGGAAATGTAATTAACCACTTCTTAAGATTTCTACTTAATCAATGCTATTTTTCCCCATATTTGGTTAATTGAACTGTCTGCCTCCACTATAGTCTGAGGTATGTGGCTAATTTTGGCCATCAATATCAAGGACATGAAACTCAAGGTAATTTTTTCCCTCCAAAATAGCCTCTATATTTTGACTGTAAATCCTTATCCTATTCTCTGTGAAATAAGCCTTCAATTAACAGCCACAATTAAGTAATATATTTAAAAATTAAGGAAAAATATGCTGAAGTAGTGAGCATTACTTAGAAATAGTATGAAAATAATTTGGAGTCAGAACAACCTAAATTTGAATTCTTGCTCTTTCAAGTTATAGCTAATCTTGGGCAAGCTATTTCTCAGTTTCTTCCTCTGTCAAATGGAGCTAATATTAATTTCTGCTTAATAGTGTTCTTGTGAGACTACAGGTAATGTTTGGATAGCATCAGTCATAGAGTAGACATGTAATAAAGTGTTACTATTTGTATTATTTTCACTATTATTATTACCATTTTTATTGTTAGTCTTTTAAACTGCAGGCAAATATCAAGAGTATCTCCTAATTGTATGCATATAAGATGATGTTACATATCTCAAGGACTATTGGTATGTCCACATTTTAAAAGTATATTACCAGCTGGGAACGGTGGCTCATGCCTGTAATCCCAGCACTTTGGGAGGCTAATGTGGGCAGATCACGAGGTCAGGAGTTCGAGACTATCCTGGCCAACATGGTGAAACACTGTCTCTACTAAAAATACAAAAATTAGCTGGGCTGGGGGCAGATGCCTGTAATCCCAGCTACTCAGGAGGCTGAGGCACAAGAATCGCTTGAACCCAGGAGGCAGAGTTTGCAGTGAGCCGAGATTGCACCATTGCATTCCACCCTGGGTGACAGTGCGAGACTCCGTCTCAAGAAAAAAAAAAAAAGTGTATTATTAAAGTAAGAATACCTGGCTTATATGGCCAAGACAAGCAGAATAATGGCAAAGCTCTTTCCATCAAGCTGCTCAGTATGTCCTTGACAAATTCTGTGCTGATCCTACTTGGAGCATTTCTGTGGACTTCGCTGCAAGGACCCTGGTCCTTTGAGATATTTGTTTTAGGAAGTACTGGCATTTCCATCTCTAGCTGGGCTATGACGACTATATAGCCAACCTTTCTCTCCTAGATGCTAGCACTGTTGTAATTAAGTAAAGAAAGGAAAGTTCCTTTGTTCTTCACCCAGCAGATTCCTTGACAGCCTTCTAAGTGCCAAGCGCTCTGCTGGTTGTTGGAGGCACACCAATTGCCCTCAAAGAATGCACAGATGAATGTAGGATAGGATTCAACAACAGCAACAAACCCTTGCATTTTAAAAGACAGAGTTTGGTCCCCCAGTATAACTTAGGGTTTGCTTTTATTAGGTGCTTGATTTGGGGCAAGTAATTTGACTGGTCCCATACTCACTTTTCTCACATTTAAAATTAGAATAGCACCTACCACAGCAGTCAGGAGGACCACATAAGCTAATGTGAATACAGTGCATATAGCAGTGTTTTGTGCATACTAAGAGTGTAGTAAATACTAATAGCAGTAGTAATAATTAAAATGATTATTATACCAATAATAATTATTAGTTTTACTATTTGTTCAAAATATTTCAAACAGAACAGGAATGGGGAAGGGTATCAAATATTTAGGCAGGAGAAGTAAACAAAGGCCAGATTATGAAGGGTTTCATGGAGCCCAAAGGGTAGATGGAGGATTATGATAGAGTTTTACAAAGAGGAGTTTTGAACAGTAGAAAACAACTTAGCCTTCTACTTCTGAAAGATTACTTGCCCCTGGGGTGGGATGTAAGTGCTTGCAAGTTCAGTATTGGTCCATTGTCATGACCCACAGGTGTCTTCCTCCTTGATGTGTCATGAAAAATTAAAATGAGGACAGTTCAGTCAACAGAGTGTCTGTGAAATTAATGAACCCCTTTGCCTTCAACACCTGGTAATTATATCTTTCAATTAAATCAACTCTCTAGCTTTCTACAATCTTATAAATTAACTCACAGCCTTACATCTTTCTAAGCAGCCAGATCTTTTCACAACTCAAACCTGAGGGGCCAGAGATACAAAGCAGGGTCAGGGAAGGCAAATGAAAGGACCTCATTCACTCTTCTGCTTGTCACAGAAAAACTTGAGTCTCTACTTTCTCAGCTTGGTCACTAGAGCCAAAAATGTATGTTTTTGTGTCATTGATGATCTATTTGGTCTCTATTTGAGCATATCTCATGGCTCACTGGAAAGGGAGAGTTGAACTAGTAAAGTCTGCTGTTGAGTATTACTCATATAAATTCACTCATTCACTCACTCATTTATTCAATTCTTGAGAACAAGGAAATCTAGAGATAAAAAAAATTGTCACCCTGTTGACTGAACTGTCCTCATTTTAATTCTTTGAGGCACTGATGATCTCTGAAGTGAGAGAAAAATACAAACTGGTTAAAAATCAGGAAGTGAACTTGCATATTCACCAATTCTTCTTTCAGCGGATAATTTTTGAGTTCTAAACATGTGGAAAGCACGGAACATTATAATAGCGGAAGTATAGGAAGATATAGGACAGTGTAGTAGAGGGTTTTCCACTGGTCTCGGGCTTAGTGAACCACTCCACAAAGTGACATTTACTCCAGGACCTGAAGAGTTGAGAGAACAAAAGTGTCTAACAGCGTAGGCAGGGGGAGCAGGGGAAGTTCATAGAACAGGGAGTTTAGTAGAGCTGGAGCAGAGAGTAAGATGCAGAGGTAAAGTGATGAAATGAGCAGGGTCAGACTATGGAGGGTCTTGTAATGATATTTAGGAGTTTTAAGTTTTCTCTTAAAAGCAAAGAGAAGCTGTGTAAGGATATTAAGCTAAGGAGTTTTCATGACCCTTGTGGTCATAGTATTTTTCATGTGCTCTTTAAGTGATCACTTTACTTGCAATGTAAGGAAGTGTCTCGAAGGCAATAAAACTGGAAATAGAAAGACAATTTTGAAGATCCTTGTGCAAGTGCAAGAGGGCTAGGATAGGTACCGAGGAGATAGAGAGAAATGTAGAGATTCACTGAGCAGGTGAATGACTAGAGGTGGCAGGTAGGAAGAGGAAACTGTAAAGATGATGACTGCCTTCCTGGTTTATGTTACAGAGCAGCTGCAAAATATTTTAACTTCTACTCCTCTTTGTAAAGCGTCCCCAAAATAAAGGCAACAGAGCCCCTAAGAAGGCAGGTGGCAATTAAAATGTATTGCAGTTCTATCAAATGGATTGTCGGGAGAGACTTCTTTGATAATCTGCAAATAGAACCCAAGCATTGAAACTACTGGGTATAGATTTAGTCTTCTTTTTAGTAATATGTAACATAGATGAACAGAAAGGAATAAGCCAAAGAATTTTTATGGAAAATATGAATAGTAATTTCATAATTCTTACCTCCTTTTGTCACCCTAAGCAATGCTCTAAGCTTGATATACAGATGAGGAAACATTTGAAAAGTTAAAGTGAATTGGTGTACACAAGTTGTTAACTTAGCTCTTCCTAATTCGAGTCCCTGGCTCTTTCTAGATGAACACACTTTTCTATCATCAGCCACAAGTATTTAGGTAGAACTTACTATGTATGCAGATGTGTTAAGATACGAAGTTTAGGTTTGTCACAGCCATGGCTTCATCGATTGATTAGTCTTGAAGCTGAAATGGCAAAAATGTCCCCGAGAGAAAATACATTGAAGCAATCGATTATTTCTTTTGTACCTCCTATGACAATGGAATTCTTACCCTAAGGCAAGGCTTCTTAGAGTAAGAATTCCAGAGAACAGCGTGTATGGCCTTCCAATCTCATCTTCTGTACATAGTAATGTAATTTGTTCATATTACAGAATGACACAGAAAGTAATGTGGGTAAATAAAGACAAATGATAAATCTACAATCATCTTTAAAATCAAAGGCTAAATCCCAGCTGTCCTACTTCTTAACCCTAAGACCATAGCCTATTTATCTAACTTCTCTGAGTCTCAGTTTTCCTATCTGTGAAATGGGATTATTAAAGAGGACTCAGTAAAAACAATGCATGTGAAGCTTCTGGCACAAAACCTAGCACAATAATAGGAAGCTGTTTTATTCATGTTAATCCATACATTGATTTTGTTGTCTCTGCTATCCAGAATCCACCCCTATTTGCTCTCACAATTAATTTTTGAATTAGGCAACTATGGTTGTTTAATTATATCATTTTATTGACTTTTTTCAGTTTAATAATATAATGATGTAATTGGCTAACATTCGAATACCTACTTTGTACCATGCACTGAATTTAATGTTTCACATCCATCTATCACTAGTGATGATTACAATATTCAGATAATGCATAACTGTTGTTATTGCCCACCCACTTCTTTTTGAAGATGAGGAAACTGGAGCTCAGAAATGCTGAATTATCTAAGATTGCAACATTTTAAAAATCCAGAAAATGGAATTAAAAGCCATGGCTGCTTTACCTAGTAAACTTACACTATACAAACTATTACTAGTTTATAATATTATTTAAAATAATTTCACAGGTCTTTTCCCTAATTTGGGCTTTTTTCTTTTAATTGGAGATTCAATATCTTCAGTGCAAATCAATAAGCACTCTGGAGAATACATCGATGAGGCTATTGTGAGGGTACATCTTGTGTACCCTTGTGAGGGTCTTTCCTAAGTAGGAGGAGATGGCTGTATAAAAGGATTACTGTTATTTATTTCTATATTTTTTCCTAAAGAAAAGCAGGAGCTACATTAATTCTAGATTGATATCAGAAACTGCTTACCTTACAGGACACGTGTTGTGTGCAGCCACAGGTTTCAGAAGCAGATGGCATGTGCTAAAGAGTGTATGTATGAATTAGCTCTGGGAATAACTTCTGCTCCAGGTATAAAAGAAATTAGGAGGAGAGCCAAATTAAAATTGGACAATAGGCCTATGCAGAGTGGTACTTTTATATCTCCTTTTCCTATTTGTGTGTGTGTGTGTGTGTGTAGAGTGCATGTGTCTGCATGTACTGAAAGCACACAGACACAAATAGACCCCTGCCTGTAGGTCTTATACATTTACATTGTACTCCAGAGAAATAAAAATGATTTTTTTCTTGACATTTACGGTCTCAGATTAATAGACGTGTGTAGGGTTTCAGTCCCATTTGAATACACCTGATGGATGTATGACCTTGAGAAATCTACTTAACATTTCCGGGTCAGCCAGGCATGGTAGCTTATGCCTGTAATTCCAGCACTTTGGGGGGCCAAGGCGGGTGGATCACGAGGTCAGGAGTCCGAGACCAGCCTGGCCAACATGGTGAAAACCCGTCTCTACTAAAAATACAGAAATTATCTGGGTGTGGTGGTGGGTGCCTGTAATTGCAGCTACTCGGGAGGCTGAGGCAGGAGAATCATTTGAACCTGGTAGGCAGAGGTTGCAGTGAGCCAAGATCGCACCATTGCACTCCAGCAGGGGCAACAGGGCGAGACTCCCTCTCAAAACAAACAAACAAACAAACAAAAGCAAACATTTCTGGGTCAAATATTTGTCACCTAAAAACAAAGCCATTGAGCATAAGAAGGACAAAATGGACTTTGGGAACTCCTGAGGAAAGGGTGGGAAGGGGATGAGGGAAAAAAGACTGCAAATATGGTGCTGTGAATACTGCTCTGGTGATGGGTGCACCAAAATCTCACAAATCACCACAAAAGAACTTACTCATGTAACGAAATACCACCTGTTTCCCAATAACCTATGGAAATAAAAAAAATTTAAAAAACCAAAGCCATTGAGTAAGATATTTGCTTTCTTTTACATCTAATATTCAGAGTAAAAGATTCTGTAAACTGAATACTACCTAACACTGCAGAATTAAACTATGTTCATGTAACTAATCTTCAACATTCCCTAATCCTCCTTCCTACAAACAACACTCCTGTCCATGTAGCTTAACACTATCAGCTGAATCAATTATCAGAAGGTAGTATAGTATGCAATAAAAACAATGCTCATGATTCTTCAGGCTTTCTGCATCCACAGCCTCTAAAATTTGGCTCTGTTTCTCTAATTGTTGAATCTGGACAACTAGAGTTGTCACCTGTTTTGACCAATAGGTTGCCGTAGAATTGACATGCTGTGACTTCCATAACCCATTCACCAAAAGATGTTGTGTGTTTCCACTTTCTCTCCTGGAAACCAGACAAGTGCCAGGATAATCAGATAAGTCTGGTGGACTGGAGAAGAGACCACATATAACAGAACTGAACCATTCTAGCTGAAGGCATCTTAGATAAACTAGCCCTCAGGCAATCTAGCAGTTGACCACAATTGCATGAGTGAACTCAGAGGAGATCAGAAGAACTTCTCAACAGAGCCCAGAGTAAATCATTGACTCAGAGAATTGTGAGATAACTTAAAGATGCTACTTAATGCCCCAAAGTTGGAGTGTTTTGTTACACACCAAAAGTCAACTGATACATGGAGCTGTCTACTTGACTTTTTTTAAATGAAAATCTTCACACATTTCAAGACTCCTATCTGATTCAGTTTTTTCAATAATGTCTGCTCTAGTAATTTCAACCTACATTGAACATATTCATTTATTTATTGGACAAACATTTTGTAACTGTTCATTAGGTTTTCTTTTTTACTTGCACTATACTTTCGTCCTTTTTCACATTAAATACTGCCTACATTAGATTATCTGTTAGCATCTTACCATATATTAGGCCATTTTCTGTCTCATAGCAAGTAGAAGGCTAAAATCCACATTTCCTAGACTTCTTTATCATCCCATTCTAGCTTAACTTTTACAAGGTTAAAAGGTACTGGCAAGGTATTTGGAAGGTCAAAAAAAAAGATAGAAGAAGCCATGATTACTCTAGCAGTAGGTGGTGCTGGGCTTTGTCAGAAGAACATACGATATTTTGTCAGTAGATCATGTTTGTTATCCAATAAATTACTTACTTTGATGCTCTTAGTAACTGATATGCTTAGCAAAAATTGTTGGAGATACTAGTACTTTCTGGTATTAGCATCTTCCCTGACCTTTTCTAATCCTGTTCTTCCAAAGGTTTTATAAGAGTATAGTTCTCTATATTAAATCATTTTATGTTGGAAATATTTAGATTGATTTCTATTTCCCACATTGAACCTTGAGAGGTTTTTTAATATACACTCATGTGTGTGTATATATATATACACACACAAACAAAATAATTTATATATATAAGGTATATATATATTAACTATAAACGTTAATATATATAACATGATTATAAACATGATTGACAAGAGAACAAATTTATTAACTATATATAAAAATTATTTAGCGCTAATAATGTTCAAGAATTTATAAGTAGTAAGATTCATCACTCTTTTAATATGGGTAAATTGAGATCCAGAGAAATAAATGACTTTCCAAGTCAATCATGAGCTACTGTCATCACTGAGATTGCTATGGTAATTGATTGGCATAATTGGACCTGCAGATTTCTAGAAAAAACATGGAGTTAGATGTCTATTTTATAAGAGACCAGGCTCTCTAGGGGGAAATGCAGGAGTGCTAGGGCTGGAGTGGAAAATAAGGGACAGTAAGACTGTGGAAATTTCAGGCCACCTAGCTTCACTTTAAGAAGAGTAGCTCCATTTTAATCTATTGCCTATATGGTCATCACTTGGTCTCTTCTGCAGATTGTTTCCAGGACTCTGCATGGATACAAAAATCTAAAGATTCTCAAGTATTTGGTATAAAATGGCATCATATTTACATATAACCTACAAACATCCTCCCATATGCTTTAAATTGTTCCTAGATCAGTTAAAATACTTAATACAAGGCCTACACATCACTTCATTCATGTGGATTCAATGGAGTACTCAGTGCTTGGCAAAATCAAGTTGTGCTTTTTGGAACTTCATGAATCTTTTTCTAAATATTTTTGATCCATGATTGGTTGAACTCACAGATGTAGAACTTATGGTTATGGAGGACTGACTTGTATATGCCTTTCTTTTAATATTTCATTTAAAGATAGAATGGATTAAAATACGATCCCACAGAAATACAAACTACCATCAGAGAATACTACAAACACCTCTAAACAAATAAACTAGAAAATCTAGAAGAAATGGATAAATTCCTCGACACATACACCCTCCCAAGACTAAACCAGGAAGAAATTGAATCTCTGAATAGACCAATAACAGGCTCTGAAATTGTGGCAATAATCAATAGCTTACCAACCAAAAAGAGTCCAGGACCAGATGAATTCACAGCCGAATTCTACCAGAGGTACAAGGAGGAACTGGTACCATTCCTTCTGAAACTATTCCAATCAATAGAAAAAGAGGGAATCCTCCCTAACTCATTTTATGAGGCCAGCATCATCCTGATACCAAAGCCGGGCAGAGACACAACCAAAAAAGAGAACTTTAGACCAATATCCTTGATGAACATTGATGCAAAAATCCTCGATAAAATACTGGCAAACCGAATCCAGCAGCACATCAAAAAGCTTATCCACCATGATCAAGTGGGCTTCATCCCTGGGATGCAAGGCTGGTTCAATATATGCAAATCAATAAATGTAATCCAGCATATAAACAGAACCAAAGACAAAAACCACGTGATTATCTCAATAGATGCAGAAAAGGCCTTTGACAAAATACCTTTCAAACTATTGTAATTATTGGGCAATCTGTTGCTTGAGAAACAAATTAGATGTGATTGACAATATAAAGTTTAAAAAATTCTTATTTCTTAAAACAATTTAAAGTATAATTGATATACTATAAGTTGTACAAACACAGTTTGTTGTGCATATGTACTTGTGATCCCATTGCCACAATGAAGATAATACATCTTTCTATCACTTCCAAAAGTTTTTTTGTGTTCTTTATAGCCCATCTCTCTCTTTACTCCCAATACTGAAAAACCACTGATCCAATTTCTGTCCTCAGAGATTAATTTTCATTTTCTAGAGTTTTATATAAATGGAATCATGCACAGTGCACTTTTTTGTTTATTTTCTATCACTAACATAAAGTTTTGGAGATTTATCCATGTTGTTGCACCTACTATAGTTTGTTCTCTTATATTGCAGAGAAGTGTTCTGTTACATGACTATACCACAATTTGTTTATTCATTCACCTGTGGAAATAAATTCAGGTTGTCTCAAAATTTTCTGGTTATTACAAGTAAAGCTGCCATGCAGGCCAACTTTGTTTTCTTGTGTTTTACTTTATTGTACTTTGTAGCTATCACAATTTTTAAAAATTAAACATTTGTAGCAACCCTGCATGAAGCAAATATATCAGTGCCATTTTTCCAGTAGCATATGCTCACTTCATGTCTTTGTGTAACATTTTGGTAATTCTCACATTTCAAATTTGTTTTTATTATTGTATTTATTTTGGTGATCTGTGATCAGTGATCTTTGATGTTACTCTAATCATTGTTTTGGTGCATCACAAACTGTAACCATATATGACAGTTAACTTAATTGATAAATGTTGTGTGTGTTCTATATGCTTCACCAACCAGCTGTTCTTTCCCTCCTCTCCTCATGGCTTTTTTTCATGTTGACCTACACTTTGATTTGATGATCTCTGCTGTATAATCTACCACTATTTGCCCTCAAGAATTAATATGTGAATTATAGAAACTGTAGTGGTTTAATTATATTATCTTATTGAAATTTTTAATTTTAAGGAATTGTCCCTATTGCTTGAAACATAACAATGTGTGTTCAAGTGAAAGGAAGAGTCTCATGTCTCCCACTTTAAATCAAGAGGTAGAAATGATTAAGATTAGTGAAGAAGATATGTAGAAAGCCAAGATAGGCCAAAAGATAGATCTCTTGAACCAAACAGTTAGTCAAGTTGTGGAAGTTTCTTGGAGGAAATTAAAAGTGCTACTTCAGTGAACACACAAAAGAGAAGAAAGCAAAATTGCCTTATTGTTGATATGAAGAAAGTTTTAGTGGTCTATATAAATCAAACTGCCACAACATTTCCTCAAGTCAAATCCTAATCCAAGACAAGGCCTTAACTCTCTTTAATTCTATGAAGACTGAGAGAAGTGAGGAAGCTAAAGAAGAAACATTGGGAGCTAACAGAGGTTGGTTCATGAGGTTTAAGGAAGAAAGCTATTTCTATAACATAAAAGTACAAGGTGAAGCCGCAAGTACTGATATAGAAGCTGCAACAAATTACTCAGAAGATCTAGCTAAGATCGCAAATGAAGGTGGTTACACTAAACACCAGATTTTCAATGTAGACAAAAGAGCATGATTTTGGAAAAATGTGCCATCTTGGACTTTTCTAGAGAGCAGTAGTCAATGTTTAGCTTCGAAGCTTCAAAGGACATGCTGATTCTCATGCTGGTTTCTTTACATTGAAAATCTGGTGTTTAGTGTAGCCACCTTCCTTTGGCAACACCCTCACAGACACACCCAGGATCAATACTTTGCATTTTTCAATCCAATCAAGTTGACACTCAGTATTAGCCATCACAGAAGGCTAAAGAAGCTAGAGTGGGAGGAATGCCTTTCCCCAAACTATGACAAGGCTCCCACAAAATATTTTCACCATATGGAGTAGGCCTTTGTTGTGGAGAAAGTTCTGAGTGTATTTCCCATTGATAAATTCTCCTCTCCCAGCCAGAGCCCTAAGGGGTTCTTTCTCACATTTTCACTCTAATAACCTGGTAGGGTTCTTGGAGATAAAGCCTATAAACTTATGGGGGCACTTATATGCAAGTAATATTCAAGAATTTCTAATTCTCATGCTAACCTACACCTTCTCCTCCTATTTGTCAAAACTGCTGATATGATTTGGCTCTATGTCCTCACTCAAATCTCACATCAAATTGTAATCCTCAATGTTGGAAGAGGGGCTTGGTGGGAGGTGACTGAATCTTGGGGATGAACTTCCCCCATGTTGTTCTTGTGATAGTGAGCGAGCTCTCACAAGATATGTTTTTTTGAAAGTGTGTAGCACAGGGATGTCCAATCTTTTGGCTTCCCTGGGCCACATTGGAAAAAGAAGAATTGTCTTGGGACACACATGAGCTAAAAAAGAAAATTGCAAAACAAATCTCATTATGTTTTAAGAAAGTTTATGAATTTGTGTTGGGCCACATTCAAAGCGATCCTGGGCTGCGTGCGACTCACAGGCTGTGGGTTTGACAAGCTTGGTGTGGCACTTTCCCCTTCTTTCTCTTCCTCCTGCTCCTGTCATGTAGACCTGCCTACTTCTCCTTTGTATTCCACCGTGACTGTAAGTTTCCCAAGGCTGCTCCAGCCATGCTTTCTGTACAGGCCTGAGGAACTGTGAATCAATTAACCCTTTTGTCCTTATAAATGACCTGCTGTCACATATTTCCTTACAGCAATGCAAGAATGGACTAATACAACTATCATTTATGTGTTCCTGCTAGTTTATGGCTTTAGTAGCTTCTGCCCCACGTAAGCAACTCTTGGTTGCCTCTCTGTATAAACCTGTCTCTCCAGATTTTAGGGTGAAAAGTTACCCTGCCACTTCCATTCTCTGCTGATTCCAAGAAAAGTCCTTGATTTTCGGATTGTTTGGTGTATCTTGTTGTAAGACCAATGATGATGGCTTTCAAGCTTTTTAAATGTGGATTTTGAAGTTAGAAGTCTCCTCTTATTACGGATTTAAGTTGCATTTCACATAAAGGTCTTTTATATTTAAAAAAAAAAAAAATGCTGGCCGGGCGCAGTGGCTCACACCTGTAATCCAAGCCCTTTGGGAGGCCAAGGCAGGCGGATCACGAGGTCAGGAGATCAAGACCATCCTGGTTAACACGGTGAAAGCCCGTCTCTACTAAAAATACAAAAAATTAGCTGGGTGTGGTGGCGGGTGCCTGTAGTCCCAGCTACTTGGGAGGCTGAGGCAGGAGAATGGCGTGAACCCGGGAGGCAGAGGTTTCAGTGAGCCGAGATCATGCCACTGCACCACTGCACTCCAGCCTGGGTGACAGAACAAGACTCTGTCTCAAAAAAAAAAAAAAAAAAAATTTTCTGTGTTGGGTCTGTTAATTTTATTGTTATTCTTCTCTGTCCCTTTTTGTTACTAAGTGTCACCAATGGTATGTAACTTTAATGAGATTTAAATGGTGAAGTTTACCTTAATTGTATATATATCCCTAATATCTGGCATTGTGCATTGCTCTTAGTATATGCTTGAAAAATCTATATTAATCTAATAAAATAAATCCAGCAAAAGAAAATTATTCATCATTAAACTACAAATACTATGGAGTAAGATGAAGTCTTTAGCATCAAAAAGCTTTCAGTAAGATATTGACTGGAATATGTTTAATGATGATGCAAATTATTTTACATTTTGAACATTTACTACGTGAAAGTCATGATGAAAGCATTATAATAATTCATTAATCATCTAATACTAACAACTCTTCTACCATATCTCACCGTCATACACTTAAGGGAACTGAAGTCTCAAAAAGCTAAACTGCCCAAGACTTTTTGGCCCCTTAACAGCAGAGCTAGATTTTAATCTCAATTCTGTCTTTCTTACAACTTAACCATTACCTTGTACAACAGTGTTTCCATTCCAAGCTGGTAGTGGTAAATGTGTGATAATAAATCATTGAAAAAATATTAATTCAAACAGCTGAAGATTTTAAGTCCAAAGAACTAGATTAGAATTAAGCTGTACCATGTAACAGCTCTGTGAACCAGTACAATAACCTTCATCTTGTTAAATCTCAAGATTTCATCTAGAGTAATAAGGAAAATAATAGTTTTTATGTTCCTATTAGTGTTAAATGTGATTTAATGGATTTAATTAATATTAGTTTTTTTCTTTTATGTGTTACAGTAGCTTAGAGAAAATGAAGATTAGTAAGATTATCCCTTTCTTAAACATTTCATTTTCTTACTTTTTTCTCTGACTTTCTTATTTAGTCTTCTGGGACCACTGGTCCATAAGGCACCAAATTCTGCCTGGTTAGCAAAGGAGAATGGAAAGAAATTTGTTATTGGTAAGCCGATATTGATCCCTTGACTTCACTAGATGATCTGGAAGTAACTTATTGGACCTTGATGCCTATTATTTTGAGTCACAGAATTTGTGCTTAAGTAGGGAGAACATCTTGAAAATATAAAGTTGCCATTGAAAAAGCACAGTAGTCATCCTAGCTGCAGGTCTGGGGTGGTCACATGGGACAGTTTGGTACAGTGCCTAAGAGTATGAACTCTTCATTAAGATAAATATGCACTCCTAAATCAGCATTACTATTTCCATATCTAGAAAATTGGGATTAAAAGCAACCATCTAAATAAAAATATTTTTATCTATGTGCATATTTATTCCACAAATATTAATTGAGTTCTTTTCTAGGAAATTAACACAAAGCAATGAACAAAGTAGTCAAAAATCACTATGGTCAGAAAACAAAAAAAATGAAGTTCATAAACCAAGGTATTTTTGGTTGATAGATATAGTGGTAGTCTTATAGAAATTCTTTCCTGATTGTGGCATAGAGTAAATATTTGAAGGAACTCTAATAGGTGGGATAATTGATATTGAGCTTCTGTAATAAACAACTAAACTTATGAACTTCATTTTTTTTTCTTTTCTGACCGTAGTGATTTTTGACTACTTTGTTCATTACTTTGTGTTAATTTCCTAGAAAAGAACTCAATTAATATTTGTGGAATAAATATGCACATAGATAAAAATATTTTTATTTAGATGGTAGCTTTTAATCCCAATTTTCTAGATAGGTAAATAGTAATGCTGATTTAGGAGTGCATATTTATCTTGTTCAAGAGTTCATACTCTTAAGCACTATACCAAACTGTCCCATGTGACCACTCCAGACCTGCAGCTAGGATGACTACTGTGCTTTTTCAATGGCAACTTTATATTTTCAAGATGTCCTCCTTACTTAAGCACAAGTGATTAACAACTAACGTAGCTTAAACCAGCAAAAGAAAAAAAGAAGTTTATTTCTTGCTCACAACACATTCCAGTATGTCAGGTTAGTATGGGAGCTTGTGGGAGGAGACTCTGATTTATAACATCATTCAAGAACCAAGTCTGACAGAAGAACCTGTAATCCTCAATCGTTTTAGTGCGTGACACCAGGGATTGACCTGATTATAAGGAAAATAAAACGGATTTGGTAAACTCATAGCATTGTCTATATTACAGAAAGCAAATGGGATAATGTTTGTAAAGCACCTGGCACACTGCCTGCCACATAATAAGCCTTCAATAAATGGAGGCTATTACTACCACAGGAATTTTAATTTGTTAGAATATAACACATTTTTATTGAATTTGGGTAATTACAGAATGGAACACTTTGTTCTGCATCAACCCACTTGATTATAAGAATAGCAGTGCCATATTACATTTGCATTACGTTTTACTGTTTATGAAGCACTTCCATAGATATAATCACACTTTGTTTTTATTTTTTTCTTTTCAGTACTCTATGAAATAGGTAGATAATATTCCTATTTTAACCATAATCAAACACTTTTAGAGAGTGGTATCCTAGCCAAGGTATTACAGCTAATAAATGATAGAGACAAGATTCAAATCCAGATTGTTTTACTCTGAGGTCAGAGTTTATCTTATTATACCACTACTACCCAAATCACTAAAATCCACAACTGTTCTCTACTATCAAAAATTTGGTAATGATTCCAGTAAAACCTGGGCTATCTGTGAGTCCCAAGTTTGTTTTTTATTGTGATTATGAAATATCCTTTGTAAGTGCCTAATATCATATTTTTTTAATTGATGCATAATATTTTACATATTTTGGTGGTACATGTGATAATTCACTGCATACATAGAATGTGTAATGAACAACTCAAGATATTTGGAGTTTCCATCACTTTGAGTATTTGTCATTTCTATATGTTGAGAACATTTCAAATTCTCTCTTCTACCTACTTTGAAATATACAAAACATTGTTGCTAAATACAGTCACTGTACTCAGCTTTAAACATTAGGACTCAAATCTTCTATCTAACTGTATATTCTAAAGAAATTTATTTATTTACCTTTAAGATATTGGGTCTCATATTTTAAGAAGGACTTTGAAAAATGGGATCATGTCCAGAAAAGAAAAAATAATGAGAAGGTGAGAATATCTGGAAACAATATTAAAAAAGTAATTTTTGGTGAAACTGTATATATTTATGTAGCAGAATAAAATATCAAGGAAAGACATAGATATTGCATTCAAGTATTTGAAGGATTCCAGAGGAGGGTGCATAGTTACAATCATTTTTTGCTTTCTAGATTTTTGGATTATTTAAGTATATATTTTATCCATTTTTAAATCTCTACTGATGAGTGTGGTGCCTGGTACAGGGTAGAGACTCAGAAAATGCTGTGGGGTGAGTGGAATAAGAATATATGTGATATATAGAATAAGCCACTTGTTAGACATGGCACAAATGCAAATGTCTGCTCAACATAAAGAGGAGCTATTGAACAAAAGGTGTGATGTGATCATGCAATTGAGTAGCTTGTGATGTAATGAGCTTCCTGTCTCTGAAAACAGGAAAATGCATGTTCATAATTTCTGAATGAAGCAGAGAATTGCTAGTCAATCTCTGAGACTCTTTTAACTCTAAGATTCCCTCAGTACTTTTACACCAGTCTCATTTCATAAAAGAGACATGGGTGACCATGTGGAATGTAATCCTTCCTTTATGTGCCCACACCTGAAGTTCTCATTAACACCATCTGACAAACTTCTCTTGAGGGAAGCAGAGATAGCCCATCAGATCCTCATAGATTTTTCCATGATTAGCTTCTTATGTTCTCTCTTTGTGCTAGGTTTTCTCTTTCTCACCACACAATCTCATTTCCCCCAGGAAGTAATCTAACTATTTCTTTGGTGTCCCGAATTTCTCTATACTTTCTTGGCCTTAAAGGACATAACCTGTTAGCTCTTCTCACATTATTATGATTCTCTGTATGTTATGAAATATCTTTCAATTGCATCTTGAAGGAATATCTCCTAAATGTCTTATGTTTACACTTTCACTTCCCTTACTATTTCATTCTTACATAGGTGAGGATAGAATTTTCTCCCGTCATATCATAGCCATTATCAATTAAAAGACATTATATCGCCACATATTGTCATTAATAATAATCTATCAAGTTTCAATAGCAGTTTATATAACATTTTCCAAAGGGCTTCCATATGTTTTATCGTATTTCCTTCCAATAGTCCTATGAGACATATAAGACAGTTCTTACTATTCCCATCTGACATGTAAGAAAACTAAAGCACAGTGAGGTTAAACGACAATCCAAAACCACCCGAGCTTGTTATTGGGAACTTCAGAAACAGAATCCACATCTTATTATTTATTCCCTTATACTTTTCCCAGCTGCATGCCACCTTCTGTGGTTGCTCTCTTTTTGTCTCTATTCTGCCTGTGATATGATTCATCTCTGCTTACTCTCTCATAAAGAATCTTATTTCTTTTCTTTCCTTCTTTGGTTATCCTTTGAATTGGGAAACATTGCATATTGACAGAAAAATGGATATTGAATGGAAACACAGAGACAAACTTGACACTGCATAAGACTTCAGCATTTCTGTTACAAAGTTTGGTTTTAATGAGAGTCGCTTTTCTATCCTCACTAAATGTAGTGGATGAAGTTTCCATCTTAAGCATTAGTACCACTGCCTCAGATCTAGTGCAGAGAGAAAAAGAAGGTAGGCCCTAAAGAAAGGGTTATTGACAAGGGAGTCAATATCCCAAGGGAGATGACTCTCAGGTACTCTCTACAGTCCGCTTCTAAAACATGAAACTCCAAGCTAAACTGTACACCTATCCTTAGCGTGTATCCATCACACAGGCTGTGGATTCTGAAAGTCTGAAAATTCTTACACCAAAGAAGAAGACTGACTCAAGAAACATAAACTCTTTAATGCTAGGGGATAGCATCATGGATTAGACTGGCAGAAACTATGGGCAGCTGATACAGGGCAACGGCCTTAGTAAGGCCTGTTGCAGCTGTTCGTGGTGCTGACTGAATACCAACCTTGGCTTTTAACCTGCTTAGTTCTGTGGTTTTAAATTCCAGTCATTGATGGAAATACATCTAACATTTTATACTGATTCTGTCTGGACAATTGCTTATAATGGCTACTCAAACGTCCAAATAAATTAAACCCTTTATGATTTCACCATTTGTGATGAAACCTTTAATTTAGTTTCTAATTCAAATATTCTCTGTCTTGATATGCTTATTGTTTAAAACTTGACCTGTTTTATATTCTACTTCAGCCCCAACTTAGGCATATTTCTTGATTGAGCCATTTTCTCATTTGGAGAGCAATCACTTGGTACCTAACATGGACCAAACACAAGGGTAAGAGTTCAAGGTCTTATCCCCATTCATTGTCTTCTTATGTAAAAAGGAGCATAGTATATCAAAGATTAGCTTTTGTTGGGCTTCAGTGGATTCCTCTAGGTGATTAGCATTTGGAAATTCAAAACTAAATGATTCATAGGAGCTCTAGGCTGAAATCAGTTTTTACTTTACTATCTTCTTCTGTGTACTTCCAGGTAGGACTCTCCCTTGAAACAGTCAAGAGATAGGAAAATGAAAACAGTTTTTTGATTAAAAAAATGGCAACCTAGTTATTAATTGTCCTTGTAACCTTCGTCAGTTTTGCTCCCTGGTGCCTCAATTTCCTCCTTTGTAAAATAGCTGTTGCTTCCTAGTGTTTTGCTAGAGTTAAATGTGATAATTAATGGAAAGGGCCTAGTGCAGTCAGGCACATAGTAAGTGCACAATAAATAGTAAATTATTATTATATAGAAATCCTTATTTTTTCTTTTTACTTCAGATAGTCACAGCTACTTTAATATCCATAATACACAGTCATCATGTAGTTTATTACTTTCTCTGCATTTTACATTTATAATATTATTTCCCTCTCCTGACAGAGACCTATAAATTTTATTTTCAATTATTTCCTTCCAATATACTTTTATATATTGATTTATGTTATGAAAATATGAAAAATATATGGTTTGATGTGCATGTTTATGACATTTAAATTATGACAAATTGTATTATATTGCAAAAAGTATTTTCATAAAGTTTTTTCCTTAACATCATATTTTGGGAAACAAACTTCACCACATATGTATTGCTCAGTCTTTCTGATCATTTAGCATAACTCTTGGACATGTGTTTCATTTAATTAATCTGCTCTCTTACTGATAGACCCTAGATTGCACACAACTCTTTATGACCCCGTCTGAAATAGATACGGTGTACAATGGAATCCATGGCTTTTTGAGCACCTGTGTAAAAGTTTATCACAGGCCTATACATAAGAGTACAGTTGCTATTTTTTAAATTATAGGCAAACAAATGAGATAAATGTCATGTGAAATTTTTCAATGTGGCTCGTTAGCCTATATCTCTCCCATCAGCAGTGTATGAGGGTTACCATTTTGACCTATAAGCACAATCATGCAGAACTGGTTTTTCTTATTGTTGCCATTCTAATTTTGTAAAATCATGTCTTATTACTGCTGTAATTTGCATTATTCTTATCAGAATTGGGACTGAGGATATTTTCCAAGTAAGTAACCTTTCATATTTGTCCTCGCGTGCTATCAAAATAATTTTCCCGTTTTTGTTTTGGGTATTGTAGGGTTTTTTTCTATTTTTCAGGAAATCTAGTTAATTCTTTATCAGTCATTAATTTGGCAATTATCTTCTCTGAATATGATACCTGTATGTTAACTTTGTCTATAATGTCATGTGTTAAACAGTTATATTTAATTTTGATGTATTAAAATCCACCAGTGTTTTTCTTTGTAGTTCATGATTTTTTTGAGTCTTGATTTTAAAAATACTTCCTAAATCATTTCTTTTAAAACTTCAATTACTTTATCCTTCTTATTTAAGAATTGAATTCATGTGCAGTTCATCCTTGTATAGGGTGTGATGTAGAAATTATGCTACCTTTGTTCATTGTTAAGATAATTGGCTGTCGTGTTCATGGTTGTGGAAAGAGGTGCATGGTAGACAGTATGGATGGATAGGCTGTCCATCAGATATGGGTAAAATTTCCTTCTGTAATTTGATCCAAACAAGCTAAAATTCAGTTCTGATATCTAAATAGCTTTGACAATTTCAGTATTTTCTTTATAATTTTTAGTTCTCACGTATTCCTTACCAATTTTGTGGGTAAAAGCGGTTTGAACTAGAAGTCAGAAATCTGGCTCTCTTTGTTAGCTTGGCCACTAGCTGTCTTTTCTTTCCCTTTTTTAAACTAGAACACACACCCACATTTATGATGCAAGATAACAAAATGGGTGAGAACATATTTAGACTCACAAAAATAAGGACTCAGATTTAAATTCTGGTTCAGTCTCTCATTATTCTCGTAAATTTTAGGAAGTATGCCTCTTAAATCTCAATTTCCTCATCTGTGAAACAACTGTGGAATACATAGAAGGTTTTGTGATGGTTAAATAGGGTGGGTTTGTTTACTTATTTGTTTATGACAAATCTGCATGTTTGTTATTGAGGATCATATCATACTTTTTCATCATGTTTTCCCAGCAGGAGTCACACTGCTTGGTTCTTAATATATTTTCAGTATTTATTTGTTGAATCCTAAAAAGCAGGCTGAGATTTTAGATGATATTTTAATTTTTTTTTCGATTTTCCATTAAATAGTAATACTAGCTAACACTTGTAAAGCCTAAACTATGTACCAGACCAGGTTCTACAATTTTTGCATACTTCTGACATATGTGCCAACAATAACCCCATTTTGAATGAAGAAAACTGAGGCAAAAAGAAGTGAGACAACTTGCTTAAGGTTTCATAGCTAATAAATAGCATAGCCCATATTGAACCCAGACACTTTGTCCTCCAGAGTTTATATTCATAGCTATTACACTTTGCAGCTTGTCTTTAGAGTTTGAACAAATCTGGAGGATTATTGAGAGCCTACAGAATAAGTTTGAATACCAGCTCTGCCTCCCACTCCCTGCTTGATCACCAACAAGTGGCTTGACTTTAGTAAGTCTCTGTTTTATTTTCTGCAAAATAAGAAAACAAATCACCCAGTTTCACAGAGTTCCTGTAAAGGCTAAATGAGATAATCCATATGAAGCATTTAGTACAGTGCCTGGGACATACGTATTTAATATACATTAAGTAATACTAGCAGCATTGCAGGTACATGCATATTTCATCTTGCCTATAATTGAAAATAACCAAGGAAAATATTTCATTTTTTAGCATTTACAAATCACTAGGTAAATTGAGGCTAGGCACAGTGGCTCACACCTGCAATCCTAGCATTTTGGGAGGCCAAGTTGGGCAGATCACTTGAGCTCAGGAGTTTGAGACCAACCTGGGCAACATGGCAAAACCTCATCTCTACCTAAAATACAAAATTTAGCTGGGCATGGAGGTGCATGCCTGTGGTCCCAGTTACTCCGGAGGCTGAGGTGGGAGGATCGCTTGAGTCTGGGAAGTGGAGGTTGCAGTGAGCCGAGATCGTGCAATGGCCAAGAAGGTAAGTCGAAAATGTAACATGATAAGTTACTTTGTAGCAATGCCATATCTACTAAATGATGTATTTTAATAATTGTCTCTAAACTACCATCTCTACTCTGAGTATGCACCTAGTATACAGGTATCTTATTTGCTTTGGACCTCTGTGGAGGAGGGGGTTAAACTAGATTCTCTTTTAGTCTTTTCTTGACTGTGATCATCTATGAGACTTTAATGTGTAACCATGGAAGGTCAGGTTATCTGTGTGGGTGAGAAGTTTTTACAGTTATCCAGCAATGGTCTTGGATGATCTTAATTCTGTTTTTATTGTTATAAAAGCAGATCTCAATATCTCTCCATCCTGCCTCTTTCTCCTCTTCTCCATCAACCCTGATCAAGGTCATCTTTCTCTCTTTGGAAGCCTCAAACCTCCTGCCACTGGTTTAATGGTTGCTATAAGCAAAAGGCGAGTTATGAATGTGAAGTGTGTCAGCTACTAAAAGCCTGTGAATTAGAGTTTCCTTCCCCTCTCTGTCATGCAGCATATTTTTATAAAGAAATAACTTATTCTTGCAAAAGGGCTGACCTGTCACCAATCTGCCCGGCTGCAGCAGGCCTAGCACCTCTTCATCATGAACTGCTGAGAGAAGATGCCCTGTCTGTCACAGGTGTGGTTCTCTCAGGGTCCCATGACATATTACAGCTTCTCTCAAGTCAAGGGAGGTTTTGAAAGGGTAGATTACTCTTGATTTGAAAACTGATCTCAATTTTGTTCCAAAGAATATTGGCATGCTTGCACTCAGAAACCTTGAATCTCCACACTTCCATCACTCTTTTTACCCCCACCTTTCACATCAGCTTCCCTTTGGGGCCCTAAGAGTCTGTATACTCTCCCTGGAAGTTCTGAGGGACACATCTGCCCTTAGCACTTTGTGTCACTTTGTCCCTTTTGTAGGAGATACTCTGCAAGTCATTTGCACTCCAAACTATGACTTCGGTTTATGGCAGGATGATATTTTGTCTCTGGTAAAGAAATTTCAGGAATTACTAATAGAGGATAATATTACTTACAAAGAATAGTATTTTGGGAAGAGAACATTGATTATTTAAGGAATGACTAGCTAGCACACCATTGTCTCTAGTCATATAAAATTATACAGAACTTTATACAAGATTTTGGAATTTTCCAAGCATCATGATTTTTTCTTTACTTTTTCTTCCTTTGAGATGAGGAATTGCTGTGTTACCCAGGCTGAAGTGCAGCGGTGCAATCATGGCTTACTGCAGTCTCAAACTCCTAGGCTCAAGCAATCCTCTCACCTCAGCCTCCTGAATAGCTGGGACTATGGACATGCATCACTAAGCCCAGCTATTTTTTTTTTTTTAATTTTTGGTAGAGATGAGGTCTCACTATGCTGCCCAGGCTTGTCTTGAACTCCTGGGCTCAAGTGATCCTCCTGCCTTGGCTTCCCATAGTGTTGGGATTACAGGTGTGAACCACTGTTCCAGGCTCTAATCATTTTCTCAATTTAATCTCACAACATCTTTCGTATTTCTTGATAAGTGCTTGACAAATTTTGCTTCTCCTATTTTACAGATTTATGAACCGAGGCCCAGAGAGGTGAATTTCCTTGCCCCTAGTGACTTACCTTATAAGTGACAGATACACTGACATGTTCAACATAATCCCCAGTCTTCAACTCTCTAGCTGGTGCTCTTTATTTCTGCAGCTCGGCATATTTAACTAATTTTGCCAGACTATATGTTACTTTGCGCCCCTTGAGCTGACTGTCTCCTACATGATTATTTTAAGTACAAGGGAAGTAGGAACTGATCATGCCGGCAGCAAAGATCCTAAGCTTTTCCCCTGATATGGGGGAATGTTTGTGCTTCTGGAGTCAGGATTCAGCATTTAAGTACTTAATTTTATAGGGAGATCTCAGAGCATTTTCAACACAAGGGTAGACATCTCTGTAGGTAAAAAAGACAATAAGGTGAGATAAGATAAACCCTTGCTCTGGGCAAGTTGCTGAAGTCCATCAGTGAAATTAGGGGCCTTTTAAAAGAGTAAGTAGAATCTCACAAAGGCTTCAGGGTATATACTATTAGTGATGCTGGGAGTCATGGAAGGGCTCCCAGCACCAGACATGTAAGTCGTGGACAGTTTCACCAATAGCAAGCCACTCTTAACTCTTAGGCCAAATGGTGATTCTGTAAATGTTTTCCACAAGACGCAGCACAGCAAGTCAGTGGGGCTCTAAGAGAATCTACCCTGACATGGTTAAGGCCGAAAGTACATTAGCATCTTCTGATCTGCTTTTGTTATTAAATAAATGCTAGTAGCTACTTTTTGAACAGCTGCCAATCTTTGCCCTGTATTGGAGCTACCATATGTCTGCTGCATCTACTTGCAAGGACTTAACACTGGGTCTCAATTTTATTTCATAAAAGCATACTGGAATGCCTGTTTAAAATGCAGATCTGGGAACCCATTTTCACAAATTCTTATTAATTTTTACTCTACATTTTTAACAAGTGGCCCGGATTATTTTCATGCAGACTGTTCATATTCTACATATTATAAAATGTGCTTTTACTTACTGACCTTGAATGGGAGTAATGTATTGGGGAAAGGGGGGAGTGAAGCTTGTTAAACACATGAAGCAATACAGGGAGAATGCAGGGGTTCTTCCCCTAAGGCCAGGTGGTCTTAATGTTGAGCACATGTTTAGAATTATCTACTGGCTTCTAAACTATGCTCATGTTCACACCCAAACCAAACTAATTGAATCTTGAACGTGTTTCACCTACACATAGGTGTTTTCTAAAGATCTTACTCCAGATGATTGCCAATCAGGGGAGAAAATCACCAGAGTCTAGATGATGGCCCCAACCATGGAGATGTGTGCCTAATTCACAAGCACAGGGATCTTTTCTGTGAATATAAATGCATTGTTTTTGTTTTGTTTTGTTTTCACAGAGGCCAGATGAGCACATTTCAGTGCTGGCTAAGGTCTAGCACAATGAAGTGACTTCTGAGCTCTGGGGACAGTTATTGACACCGTTTGGTTTAGACCTTTTTTTAACAAATTTAATTAGCTATAATTAATGGAGCTGCTTCTCTAACTCAGAGAACTTGAGACACTCAGACCCCACAGACTCAACAGTGAGCTCAAACTTTCCTGGATCTTCTCTCTGCACATAAAAGATGACCCCCTTTACAGTACCATGAGTAAGGGCCTTTGTCTTTTCACTTCTTGAGAAAATAGAGCATCAGTGGCATCTGTATCCCTTGCCTTCTCCTCTGGGCTTGTTGAAGCAGAACCATCATGGCAAAAGGTCCATGGGCCAGAGGACTGTTCTTTCACCTTTCATTTAAATGAATCTGTCCTTTCTAATAATAAAAAATATATCCTAATTATTTTTGAAGTGAGATCAATCTGACAAAAAATGTAATAAAATTAAAATTTCCCTCCAAATCCCATCCTTTTTATCATTATGTGAACAACCCTCTAGGTATCTTTCGTTCTGTATATATAAAACAGAAGCATACTCAAAATGCATGCGAAACGTCTGATCACAGAGCAAAGCTTGGCATTTAGTCATTGCTCAATAAACATTTGTTGCACTCATGACTACATATACATACTTATTTGTAACCTGTTTCTCTATTATCAAAAATTCTTAAGTATCTTTTCATCTTTACATATAGATCTACCTCATTCTTTAAAAAATATTATAAATCAATTGAATTGTTTTGCCATGGTTTATTCAACTAGTTTTCTAACTGAGTTACATTTAGGTTGCTGCCAGCTTGTCAACATAGGGTCTGTACATTTTAAGTTTGATCTATGTTGCCAAGCTACCCCTCAGAAATGGCACCCTTGTGTATACTCCCAACAACACGCCCTACAATTTTAAACGCTTTCTGTTCCATCGTGTGTCATAGGAAGGGGACCCAATAATTTAGAACATAAGTAGATGTTAAAAGCAATATCTCTCCTCTTAATTCATCCCTTTAAGACAACAACTCAGAAGGGTTCCACAGGAAGTTCTTATAACTTTTCAGGTTGTGTGCCCACACAGAATCTAGAGAGTAAGGAAACTAAAACCCTAGATATCTGGGGACACCATGTTCTTTAAAAAATTATTTCCACTGTTCTGAATCATCTTTAATTGACTATAAGACTGAAGGAAAGAGTGCTTCAGTAGAGAGAAGGGTAACTTACATTTTTTCATGAAAGTTGAAGCTAATTATTACGTGCATTCGATGATAGCTTGAATCTGAATAGAAAGGAGAAGGAATATACCAGATAGCTATTTGACCTTGAATAACATACTTAAACTTGAAAATAATTCAAGCGTAAGAGCAGCAATGATTGTCAGCAGGGCCTTAATATAGAAATAGTCCACTGTAAAGCTCTCTTTTCTCGTAGTCTTCAGGTATTGTGGTGCAGTTGTAGAGAATTAATTTCTACAGTAGAATGACCCAAGTTCATGCGCCTTTTTTCTAAGCCTCTTTTCTGTTAGATTTTGAGTAATTTGTTGAAATATTTTAGTCCTTTGTTTTCTTATCGAGAAAATCGAGTAGTACTTCATAAAATCTTCAATTTTGCTTTTCAGTACATATCCAGAGGAAATGAAATTAGTATCTCAAAGAGTTATCTGCACTCCCCTGTGCATTAGGGTATTATTCACAATGGCCAAGATATGGAAACAACTTAAGTGACCATCAATGGATGAATGGATAAAGAGTGGTAGTAATAATATACAATGAAATATTATTCAGCCATTAAAAAGAAAGAAATCCTGGTGCTTTTGACAATATGAACCTGAAGGACATTATGGTAAGTGAAATAAGCTACAGAAAAAAAATACTGCATGATCTCACTTATACATAGTATCTAAAAAAGTTGGACTCATAGAAGCCAAGAGTAGGATGGCAGTTGTGGGAGCCTAGGGTTGGGAAAAAATTGCAGGATATTGGTCAAAGCATACATATGTTTAGTTATAAGATGCACAAGTTCTGGCAATCAAATGTACAGCATGAGTGGTGATGGATGTGTTAATGAATTTGATTATTGTAATCATTATACAATACAGAGAGATTATTGTGTTGTATTGTATAATGATTATTGTAATCGTTATACAATAGAGAGAACATAAGTGGATACTATACAGTGTATACGTATACAAAATCACTATGTTATACACCATTGACAATTACATATTTAAAATAAAAATAAAAATAATAAAAAATAAATCTATGGATTTTTATATATTAAGGCAATTAGGATTTATCTTAAAGAAAGAAAGAAAATAGAGTAGTACTAAAACAACCTTAAAAGTTTGTTTCAAAGATTTAATTACTTGAGGCATATTAAAACCCTAGAAGAGTATTGGACAAATACTAAAGCTATCAATAAATGGGAGGCATTAAAATTTATCTGTAAAGTAATGTAGATATAAGGGCAATGCACTTGGAGTTAGAAGGGCTGAGTTGGAGTCAGCTTTCACAACTTACTAGATATGTGGCAAATCACTCTGTTGACAGCCAAGCAGAATTTAAAAAATTAAAATTAAAAAATAAAGCAAACTCTGAATGTTTATTTTTCTTCCACTGTAAATTGGCACTCATCAAATATACTCTGTCCACTTCCAGATAATTTTAATTTTGGAGGTCCAGATCTGAAATACATAAGATATGCAAAAATCTGTTATACCTATAAATCTCCATGGGAATGTGAAACATTTGGAAATATATTTCCAATATTTGTATTGATGGTCCCTTCTAGCTGTATACTTCCAGGATTCTCTGGTTTTAAGATGTCACGGGGGGATGGAAAGTATGGGCTAATCAGTGTTCATGTGTCTGTGACACATGTCTGCACTGGCAAGAGAGGGGGTTAACAGGGTGTCATGGCATCTAGAGGTGAAGCCGAGCCTGGGGTCCTGCCACTTCTCTGCTGTGTAAATATTGACAACCATCTTAGCCTCCTCAGTCTATATTTCTTCATGTGGAAAAAAAAAGTGATTCCAGCAAATGTATTCATACTTCTCTATAAAATTAGCATGATCACCAGCACAGAGTAAGCACTAATAAGCTACTATTTACTGATCATAAACTGTGTTCCAGTCACTAAGTTAAGCACTTGGTGCATTCGCCCATTTAATAACTCAAAACACTCAACGAGGTAGGTTATATTTCTATTTGTCCCATTTTCAGATGAGATTTGTGAGGCTCACAGAAGATAAATGACTTAGGTCAGTTCAGAAAGTTGGTGAGTAGACAGAAGACTAATACCTGGTCAATCTGACATTCAAGTTGTGGAGTTTAGCCACTTCACTTCTAAACAATGTTTGTAAATGTAAATCCTCCTTCAACCATCCACTTGTAAAGTAAAGCCTGTTTCAGAGTACTGTTACCTATGTTCCTTTCCCATGCTATAAACAGTGCAATCAATATGTGTGTGTATGTATATATGTGTATATAAACATATACACACTGACACGTTTGACAAGCCTACACATAAGCTATTTCAGGCAATAAACAGCAATTTCGTGTGAATCTACAATTGGGGCATAACATTTACTACCTAGAAATGGATTATTCCCAATAAGAGTCATCAGAATGTGCAAAGAACTGACAAAGTTTCTGAAATCTACTTTAGATGATGATGACGATGATAACTATGATTCGATGACGATTTCAATCAAAGAACTACTCCAAGAGTTCCTAGCTCAGGCCTTGCTAAAATAATTCTCCATAAATATTTACTGATTCAATAACTAAATCTTATATCTCAGAGGGCATTTAAGACCACCAAGCTTAAAGGCAGAGGAATTACCAAAATGGTCCTTCAAAATGATTTATGATTTTTGATGATTTACGGAGTCCTTTTCTCATTTGTTTTTCCTCCTAATAATTATTGTACTTCTATGAACTAAAAGGTAGCTTGGCGATGCAGATGGAGGCGATGCAGATGGAGGAGAGTAGTGTGTTTGGCGATGCAGATGGAGGAGAGTAGTGCACTCAGACATTAGTGAGAAAATTGATTTGAATAGTGAAAAAAATCAATTCTAGAAATTTTAGAAGTACTTAAGTGGTTTTCAGCAAAATAAACTCACTAAAATACCTCAAGGTTGATGTACATATAATTAGCCTTCAAAGTTCTAGAAACAACATTTTACTCAAGCCCCCTTATTTAAGTTTCCTGTAAGGCACTTAAAGACCCTTGAGTAACAGCTTTTTGGACTCTGGAATGTTGGATCTGAATACAAGATGCAGAGTTAAGCTGGCCCACCCATGTGCAAGACGGGAAAAAAAAAGAGAGAGAAAAAATATAATCTTCTAATGGCTTTTCTTTACCAGGCAATACAGAAATATGGGTTATTGAATATCTATTGCTATTTCAATATTATGTTTGAGAACAAAAAGATGATTTTTGGTAGGAACTGACCCAGGAAAATAGTAACTGACCCATTCATGGGTTGTGAAGAAAACATAAAGCTGTCTGGACATGATTTTTCCTCCCATTTCTTATGTGGAATTTGGGGCAGGTATCATATTTTTCCTTCATTATTTAGAAAAAAAAATAAATCCTTTGGTCATTTTCAGTTTCAGAAACAGTCTCATTTCTGTAATTAAAATTTCCATCCCAGTGTAATAATCTTCAAACTGCCAACTCAGTGCTAAATTAGAGCTTCTCTCCCTGCAGATTAACAGTATTTTTATCCTATATACTTGCAGTGGGCAAGCTGGTTATGGTCAGCCAATTCTCCCTCACCTTGCTCCATCTCTTCTCTCCCTTGAACACCTTGGGTTTCCCCCCACCCTCCCCTTCTAAGGTAGGGCTCAGGGAAGGAGGAGAAGAACGAAAGAAGTCTTTGGTGGCCATTGTAATCTGCACCTGGCTCATCCTGAAATTTATCTCTTTCTTTCACGGGGAGTTTCAGGTCCTCTAACTGGAACTTCCTTTCACAGGAAATGTCTTTCCTACCACCAAAACACCCGTGGTCAGGTATTGGAGGGATTGAGAGGGGATAGGTATACACACACATTCAAAACTCTCTCTAATAAAATCATTTTGGGGTCTCCTTAGCTTCTCATAGAAGCTGGAGTTGGTATCACTAGCTAGCAAAACTGGGTTCACAATCATTTAGCATTCTCTATAAATGGTCTACTACCTCTCTTGGAAATGTGGGGATTCTGGGAACCTATAGGTAGGTCCTGATTCTTGGCTGATAAAAGTGGTTATGTTGTGAATGTTTTGAAGATAAATTATAGTCTATTATGAGGCTCGTAAATGGATTTTAAGGAGGTCATTTAGGTCATCATTCTACTTATTTGTGTTTATGATCTGTTTTGAGAAAGTGATAAAAACTATGGATCCATACCCTGGAGAAGCAAACATAAACATTTTGATTTTCAGAAATTTTGGGGGGTAGGATATGTAATACAGTGGCTTCCCAAATTCCATGTATAGATTCTATTCATGGACTTTGAGTCAATGAAATCTCTGAATGGGCTGCTCTTCTGTCCTTTCAGTCTTTTTCTCTCCCTTCCTTCTCTTCCCTCTCTCTCTCTCTTTCTCCCTCCCTTTCTCCTTCCTTGCTTCCTTTCTTCCCTCCCTCTCTTTCCTCCCTCCCTCCCTTCCTTTCTTCCTTCCTTCCTTCCTTCCTTCCTTCCTTCCCTCTTTCCTTCCCTCTTTCCTTCCCTTCTTCATAACTTAGTCTAAGAACTATTAATTGGAGTTAAGTGAGGAAGATACATATGGCTTATCAGTGGCATCTGGGCAGAGGGGAAGAGCCCAAGTGAGAAAGGTGGCCACATGAGGCAATGACCTACTGGGTCTGGGATAGACTTAAAAAAATAACTATTTGAACATAATGATGACCAATTTTGTTAATCCTAGAATGGGAATCATAAATGGGGGAAAGTTTTATTAAATTCTGAGGTGTTAGATTGGAATTAGTGGTATCAATATAAACTTAAAATATTAGTTGTCTATTATTGCTGTAACAAATTATCACAATTTTCATGTTTTAAAACAACACAAATTTATATTACATTATACTTCTGTAAGTCAGAAGTCCTATGTGGTTCTCACTGAGCAAAAAGTAAGATGTTGGCAGAACTAATTTTTTTTTCTGGTGGCTCCAGTAGATAATCCCTTCTCTTATCTTTGTTCAATGTGTAGAGGCCACCCATATTCCTTGGCTTGTGGCCCCTTCCTCTCTTTTCCAAGCCAGCATCTGTGGGTCAAGTCTTTACATTGCATTACTCTGACCTTCTGTTGTAGTCATACTTCATTCTGACTCACTTTTTCTGCCTCCCTTTTCTATTTTTAAGGATCATTCTTATTACATTGGGCACACCTGTATAATCTAAATTAAACTCCTTATCTTAAGGTCAGCCAATTAGCAATCTTGATTCCATGTGCAGTCTTAATTTCTTTTTGCCATGCAGCCTAACAGATTCACAGACCATGTTTGGGAGGGTATTATTTCATGCAGCCATATTTGGGAAGGCATTATTCTCTTTACCACACTTATGATATTCAATATATAGCTGAATATGTAGAAAGATAGAGGTAGAGGTAAATGTATACAGGTATTCTCTAACTCTCCACTGAGAGGGTCTGGAGACAGCAACATGTCACATCTTCTGGGGTTGGGCAAAGGGAAAAGTTAAACTAGCATGAAGACCCATTGAAGCCCTCAACTGGCACTTTGAAAAACTCTGGAGCTAGGATGGCAATTCATAGTATCCCTGATTTGAGCAAAGAGACCAAGCCAGGAAAAGAAAAAAAATGAAGAGAGAGAGACAGAGAGAGGAAAAGGGAGGGAGAAAGGGAGGGAGAAGAGGGAGGGAGAAAGTGAGGGAGAGAGGGAGGAAAAAAAGTGAGAATTAACTATTCTCTCCACTATTTAACCTGATATTCAAAATGACTAGTTTATTTTGGGGCAGTTCTTCAGGTACACTAAAGTACAATGTTAAAGAGAAGTCACTGATGAAATATGAAAGTATTTAGTAATAGTGTTTGATTTGTGTGCCACGCTCATCCCCATGCTATAGATGGAAGGGTAATTACAGCCCATTACCAAATTACTTGCAGTTATCCCTTGATCTTGTAGTTAATACAGTGAACCCTCATTTCCATGAATATTATTAGCATATCTCCCATCACATTATGATCTTTTTAAGAAGTGGCTGTTGCCTAGTTAAAGGATATCAACTTGGAATATTTTCTTTCTTCCTTGCAGCCATTCCTGAGCATAATTTAACTTTTATAACTGGTGGCAGATTCAGAAAAAGGAAGGTGCAAAGCAGAGGAGTGAGAGCTGTTAAACAATAAGATTTTGAGGGTAGAAAATGACTTTTATTTATCTTCATATTCACAGAACCCAGCATAGCATTTGGCAGGCATTTGATGCATTATATTTGTCATCTTCACCTCAAAATCTCACTGACATCTCACACTTTCTCTTCAGTACTAAACTCATTACTTTTGTGACTCCAAAACCTTCTCTTCTTTATAAGGGCACTACCATCAACCCATTTATTGAAGCCAAATTCTGGAAGTCATCCTCAAAATTATTTTTCTTTAACAGCTATCTACTACCATATCCCATCAGTCCAAACTCCTTAATAACCTTCACATCCATTCATTTCTTCCCATTTCCCCATATATAAGCTTAGTCCATGCAACCAACATTTCATACTTGCTCAACCACAATACTATTTCAACTAGTTTCCCTACTTATATATTTGTTCCCTTCAGTTTCTTGTTCATACAGCACTCAGAATCATCCCTTTATAATAAAGATGTGCTCTAGTCAATTTAGTCTCTAGCATAAATCTCCCTCAATTTCTTTTCATTATATTTCATGTGAAATCTTAACTTTTAACCATGTGATATAGTCCCAGCCTGTTTCTCCAACTTAAATCCACCCCCTGCCACACCCTTGTTCTCACCACAGCACAACACTTTGTTAATGTCTTGAGGTCCTTGTGTATAGTGTTCCTGCTCTGTGCAATGTTCTTACCCACACCCACACACTTTAATTCACATATACAAGACCTATTCATCCTGCAAATTTTAGATTATCAGCTATTTATTTTTCACTGGCTACTCGAGAACTGCCTCCATATTTTGTACTATTGCAAATGGATCTTGTTTTGTAGAACTTATGTTAACTCATATAAATTAATTATGCAATTTATGCTTTTTGCACCTTCTTGATTAAAATATGTTGGAAAACTGTATTAGTCCATTCTTGGACTGTTATAAATAAATACCTGAGAGTGAGTAATTTATATAGAAAAGAGGTTTAATTGTCTCATGATTTTGCAGGCTGTACAGGAAGCATGGCTGGGGAGGCCTCAGGAAACTTACATTCATGGGTGAAGGTGAAGGCAAAGTAGGCATGTCTTATATGGCCGTAGCAGGAGGAAGAGGTAGGGGAAAGTGCCACAAACTTTTGTTTATTTATTTATTTATTTTGAGATGGAGTCTTGCTCTGTCACCCAGGCTGCTGTGCAGTGGCATGATCTCGGCTCACTGCAACCTCTGCCTCCCAGGTTCAAGCGATTCTCCTGCCTCAGCCTCCTGTGTAGCTGGGATTACAGGTGTGTGCCACCACACCCAGCTAATTTTTTTTATTTTTAGTAGAGACGAGGTTTCACCATGTTGGTCAGGCTGGTCTCAAACTCCTGACCTTATGATCCGCCTGCCTCGGCCTCTCAAAGTGCTGGGATTACAGGCGTGAGCCACTGCGCCCGGCCATCACAAACTGTTAAACAACCAAATATTGTGAGCACTCACAGCATGGAGGGGGAAATCTGTCCCCATGATTCAATCACCTTCCACTGGGCCCCACCTCCAACATTGGAGATTATAATTTGACAAAAGATTTGAGCAGGAACACAGACCCAAACCCTATTAAAAACAGAAATTACATTATGTATTAGTTATTCCCAGTGCCTTAAAGCATTCTTGGCCAGTGAGGTTCAATAACTATTTAATGAATGAATGAATGAACTAAAGACCACAGGAAGTCATCAGGAGACTGAGCTTCTAGTCCTGAATGTGTCTCCAATTTTCTGGGTAACATTGTAAAATTACTCCCACAATCATTTAATTAGGTCAACTGTACACTTTCGCTGGGGCATAATCATGAATTTGAGGTCTGGAAATACAAGGGATAATGTAAAGAAAAATCTCCCTCTCCAAATCTGCTAACACATCTGCCTCTATACTGACACGTTCTTTTATTTTCAGTTATTATAGATAAGCTGTCCATGTTCCTATCTCAAGCCTACCCTTTCCATCTTATACACCCAAGGATAACACTTCCTCATTGTCAGTTTTTTTCTGTCTACTGGACCGTTCCCATAAACATACAGACGTGTTTTATGTAAGGTTTTTTTTTTTTTCCTCACAGGAACAACAAAAACAGCAGCAACAACAAAACCCAAAAAACCTTTCTTTCTATGATATGCTATTCAATTCCTGCTGCATTTCTCAATCACCATTAAAAAAAAGAAAATAAAACATCCTCAAGAATCTTCTATACTGGCTTGCCCCACCCCCTAACTTCATAGTTTTTCTTAAACTATTCTACTAAAATTTTATTCACCAGAAGTTGCCCCAGTTATTCTTACCAAGGTTACCAATGATCTCTGCTATCTCAAATGCAACGATAATTTCTCTTTGTTACCTGGACATAGTTGATCACGCTCTCTTCTTGATATCCATTTTCCCTTTGGATTTTGAAGTATTGCTCTCTCTGGGTTTTCTGTCTGTCTCACTGGTCATTTCTTTTTTAGTCTTCCCTGCTGAATCCTGCTTGTCATCATATTTAGTAAAAATTGGAGTTCTCCATGGCTTCGGTCCTTAGATATTTTCTCTGCTCTTTTTACCTAACTATGAAATTGATTGTGTTTTATAAACTCATTAAATGCCTTCTATATTCGTTTTTTTTTTTTTTCTTTTGAGATGGAGTTTTGCTCTTGTTGCCCAGGCTGGAGGGCAATGGTGCAATCTCGGCTCACCTGCAACCTCCACCTCCTGGTTTCAAGTGATTCTCCTGCCTTAGCCTCTCAAGTAGCTGGGATTACAGGCATGCACCACCATGCCCAGTTAATTTTGTATTTTTAGTAGAGACGGGGTTTCTCCATGTTGGTCAGGATGGTCTCAAACTCCCAACCTTAGGTGATCTGCCTGCCTTGGCCTCCCAAAGTGCTGGGATTACAGGCGTGAGCCACCGCGCCCAGCCTAAATGCCTTCTATATTCTGTCAGTCAGCTTCCAAATGTATATGTCTAATTCCAGTATTTCTCATGAACACTCTCTCTCTAGTATATCCAAGAGCCTCTTCTACCTACATTTAGATGTCAGATAGCTATCTTACAATTAGCATGACCAAAACCAAACTCTTGATTTTCTCTCCCAATTCTGTTACTCCACATGTGTAATATCAATATAGTACTCATTCTTTCAATTGGTCAAGCTCCAAATCTTAATGTCACATTTGACTCATTTTTCCTTCTTCTTGTTATCTCTCAGTTCTACTCCCAGATTATGCACAATACAACTATTTCTTCCCAATTTGACCACCACTACCCAATAGGCTCCTAACAGGTCTCCATGATTCCACTTTGACCCCAATCTCTATTTCAACAGAGCAGCCTTAGTGATACTTTTGGAAAATAACTCAGATCACAATGGCTCAAAACTATTTCATTAGCAACAAAGTTCAAAATACTTAGGTTGGCCTTAAAATTGATCTGTGACCTCAAAACAGATGACCTTTCTGGTCTTCTTTTGGAACCCCTTGTTCTCATTCAGCATACTCCAGCTACACTAGCATCCATGTGATGCCTCAAATAGGTTCTGGTTTCTCTCACCTCAAGGCCTGTGTACTTACCATTGCTTATCCTAGAATACACTTTTCTAGGTATCTACATGATCTTCTTCTTTACTTCCTTAAGGTCCTTGATCAAATTGATTTTTAGAGAAATCTCCTGTGACCACAAATATATATTTTTTGTATCTGTTCTGCCCACCATTGTGTCAGACACTATATCAGCACTTAGAATTTACTAATTTCATCATTCTCTATCCCTTAATTGTGCTATGCTTTTATTTTATTTCTTTTTACTACCATTCGACATATGCAAAATTTTTCTACATTATAAGGTAATTTTCTGTGGTGTAAATAAGAAGATATTCATTCTATTAAGGTTTTGCTTACCTTACAGGTCCATCTTGGGCTAGTGGCAAATGGAAAGGCTCTGTTTATGATAGTCGCTCAAGGACCCAGAAAAACAAGCAACCGTCACTGGAATGTCATCAATTATTGACTCAAAAAAGACCTCTGACCCAACTCAACCTGACAATGGTCATAAATATCTCCTAATGTGTTTACTGGCTTCATTGGTTATATATATTTTTTCTTCTGTGAAATGTCTACTTATGCTTCTTGCCCTTTTTCTATTAGATTTGCCCACTTTTAATAATGAGTAGAAATTATTTTATATGTTCTTGAGTTTAATACTTTATTAGTTACATATATTGCAAATATCTCTTATCTGTTTCTCCAGTCTTTTCATTTGGTTCAAGATATGTGTTGAAAAAAGGAAAAGTTTTTAGTTTTATTAGAACTGAAATGATCATCCTTTTTTTATATAGCTAGTGCTTTTTATAACTTGTTTATGAAAAGACTTTCCCCAGCCCATATTCTAAGAGATAATCATCTGTAGTTTTTCCAAACATTTTACAATGTAGATTTTGAAATTTAAGCCGTTTATTTGTCTCAATTTGATATTTGTATATAAAGTGACAGAGAGGTCCAATATTTTTATTTTATACAAGAATAATTATTTTATTAAGTTCCATTTTGGGAATAATTCCTTTTCTCTCCACTGATCTGATATGCCACACATACATTGGCGTTTCACATATGTGTAAATCTGTTTTAAAACTGTCCATTGTGTTGGTGGTCAATTTGCCTTTCTATTTCCAAATATTGTTTTAAATAATATAAGAAGTCTTGATATTGAGAAGAATAAATTTTTCCTTAACTTTTTCTTGGCTTTTTAAAATTCCCATGGAGTCTTCAAAAACTTTTGTTAGAATATTTCCAAGATATATGTTTTAATACCCTCCAATCATATATAAATAGCTTATTTTCTATGTTTGTAAGTAGTATTATGGGAAGACAAGTACATCTTAAAATTATTCTTAGTGTTTATCTACCTTGCTAAATGTTTTTCATAATTAAATTGATTTATTTGTAGAATTAATTTTGTGTATAATCATAGCATCTGCAAATAGAGATCTCTTTCTCTCTTTTTCCCAGTTCTTATGCCTCTAATTTATTTTCTTGACTCATTGCATGGTCTAGAACCTCCATTATGATCATTAACAGAGTGAATAAAAATATTTAAGTCAGCATTTTTAGGTATGCCAGTAGCTCTGGTCAAATATATCCGATCAAATAGAAGTTCAGAGCTTGCAGAAAAGAGAGAAAGAATGAGAATCTCATTAGAATGTCCTTATTAAGGCAAGTCTTCATGGGAAGAGACCAAAGATGATGTGCTATACAATGGTGTTAACTTTGGGTCAGAGTAACATCATCCACTAGTAAAATATAGCTTAGTAAAAGCCCTGCACTCTGATCAATCAGATCAGCATCTCTTTCTTTCTTTGGAGGAGGAACTAATCATTAGATGGACAGAGATACAAAAGTTGAGAAGAGGCACAATAAGGCACTCTCCACATGCAGTTTTTAAAAGTGTATTTTAAAGGCTTGAGAAATGAAAGTACTTGACGATAATATATTAGTTTATTCTCCAGCTGATATCTCTATGAGATATTCTGCAGTTTAGGACAGCCTGTTTCATATCTCAGAAGAAGTGACACTCCATGGCCTACTGTTATTTTATGGGGCCATTCTGAAAGTCTGCAGGCTGATCTAGAGACCTAGACTGAAAGCATCAACTCGTTCTAAGTGCAGGGCAGAGTCATAGGATTGATGTTGTCTTTTATAGTGTTTCCAGCTTTGAGACAAGCTGTAAGATTTTTAATGGACTTAAAAGCTTGGCTCTGATAAAGTACCACTTAACACAAATTAACAGGACAGATGAATTATCTCAGAGAAACAGACTCTTACTTGGCATTTGATAGACTCAGAGGTTGAGAAACATGAACAGGGAACACTGAGGAGGAGAGGTCAGCTGAGATTAGACTCAAATCCAGTTGTTACTGTTTGTTACTCTGATAGTAGTTCACAGACACTCACTCAACAAACACTGTGATCCTACTGTAATTAGGTGCACTTTTCAGCCACTGAAGGCTTATTCTTTGTCTTCGTGTTGGTTACAGACTAGTAGGAGAGATGAGGCATGTGCGTACATAATTTTATTCAACATTAAGAAGTTGCAGGTATTGGAGAAGGATTCTGGAAATATGGAAAAGGAAGCATCAGGAATCTGTCTCCCTACCTGGACAACAATTGCACTGGCAGAATCAGTCTTAGGAAACCATTTGGGAACTCTGGAGGCAATCAAAGGCTTGCAATTTCAAACAAAAGGCATGGATAGTAAAGTATTGTTAATTTCAGTACATTTCAGCAATTAACACAGTGGTAGTTACCCATCTCCCTCCCCAAGACCCAAGGTAGACAGCTTTAAATGTGTTCCTGGAACAATCTGCACATAGCTTGTGGGAGGCAGGGTGAGCAAAAAAGACCATGTCATACAAATATGAGGGATCTGTGCTCTGATTGCTGCTTTTAACCAAAAGGTACAGATAAAGAGGTGGATGGCCACTGTTGTTACACCTCCCCTTATTATTGCAAGCCTCTCCCCATCCAGCTGAAGTGACTTCCTGGGGATTTAAACGGCCACTGCCCTTCTCTCCTCTCATTTTTCTGTTTTGTTGTTGTTGTTGTTGTTTGTTTGTTTGTTTGTTTTTTGTTTTTGTTTTTGTTTTGAGAGCCACACATTAAAGACCAGGGCATTCAAAACCAATTGCTTATACGGGAAAAATTAGGAAGTGACAAGTCATGCCCAGGGAAATGTGTAGGCTCAGAAGAGACCTGAGAAGACTTTAAGTTAGTATGTCAGAATACTCCTTGGCCCAGAGACAACATACAACAATAAAAACAATAAAAATAAATATATGAAAATAATAGCACCACTCCCAAAAATCTGAAATCTGATTTTCAGTTGCCATATTATTAGATTCAAATGTCCACTTTTCAACAAAAAGTCACAAGGCATACAGAGAAACAGGAAAGTATGGCTCATCAAAAGAAAAAAAAGAAATTAACAGAAATTGTTTCTGAACAAGGCCTGATGGCACATCTACTAGGAGAAAAGCTTTTGAAGTAATAGTGGTTTTCTTTCCTTTCTTTTTTTATTTTGCAGCTATTGTAAAAGAGGTTGAGTTCTTTATTTAATTCTCCACTTGGTCACTGTTGGTGTATAAGAGAGCTACTGTTGTGTACATTAATTTTGTATCTGGAAATTTTGCTGAATTATTTTATCAGTTCTAGGAGCTTTCTGGGGGTGTCCTTAGGGTTTTCAAGGTAAACGGTTATATCATCAGCAAACAGTGACCGTTTTGAATTCCTCTTTACAAATTTGGATGCCCTTTATTTCTTTCTCTTGAAAGATTGCTATGGCTATGACTTCCAGTACTATGTTGAAGAGGAGTGGTGAGATTGGGCATCCTTGTCTTGTTCCAGTTGTCAAAGGGAAATAATACTTAGGAATATACCTAACCAAGGACTCGAAAGACCTCTACAAGGAAAATTACAAAACACTGCTGATGGAAATCACAGATGACACAAACAAATGGAAACATCCCATGCTCATGAATGGGTAGAATTAATATTGTGAAAATGACCCTACTGCCAAAAGCAATCTACAAATTTGATGCAATTCCCATCAAAATACCACCCTCATTCTTAATTAGAAAAAAACAATCCTAAAATTCATATAGAACCAAAAGAGAGCCTGCATAGCCAAAGCAAGACTAAGCAAAAAGAACAAATCTGGAGGCATCACACTACCTGATTTCAAACTATACTGTAAGGCCATAGTCACCAAAACAGTGTGGTACTGGTACAAAAATAGGTATATAGATCAATGGAACAGAATAGAGAACCCAGAAATAAACACAAATACTTACAGCCAACTGATGTTCAACAAAACAAACAAAAACATAAAGTGGGGAAAGAGTACCCTTTTCAACAAATGGTGCTGGGATAATTGGCTAGCCACATATAGGAGAATGAAACTGGATCCTCGTCTTTCATCTTATACAAAAATCAACTCAAGATGGATTAAGGACTTAAACCTAAGACCTGAAACTATAAAAATTCTAGAAGATAACATTGGAAAAACTCTTCTCAACATTGGCTTAGGCAAGGATTTCATGACCAAGAACCCCAAAGCAAATGCAATAAAAACAAAGATAAATAGCTGGGACCTAATTAAACTAAAGAGCTTTTGCATGGCAAAAGGAAAAGTTAGCGGACTAAACAGACAACCCACTGAGTGGGAGAAAATCTTCACAATCTATACATCTGACAAAGTACTAATATCCAGAATCTATAATGAACTCAAACAAATCAGTAAGAAAAAAGCAAACAGTCTCATCAAAATGTGGGCTAAGGACATGAATAGACAATTCTCAAAAGAAGATATACAAATGGCCAACAAACCTAAGAAAAAATGGTCACCATCACTAATGATCAGGGAAATGCAAATCAAAACTACAATGAGATACAATCTCACTCCTGCAAGAATGGTCATAATCAAAAAACAGTAGATGTTAGCGTGGATGTGGTGGACAAGGAACACTTTTTACGCTGCTGGTGGGAATGTAAAGTAGTACAGCTACTATGGAAAATGGTGTGGAGATTATTTGAAGAACTAAAAATAGAACCACCATTTGATCCAGCAATCCCACTACTAGGTATCTACTCAGAGGAAAAGAAGTCATTATTTGAAAAAGATACTTGCACACACATGTTTATAGCAGCACAATTCACAATTGTAAAATCGTGAAACCAACCAAATGTCTATCAATCAACGAGTGGATAAAGAAACTGTGGTGTATATATACAATAGATTACTACACAGCCATAAAAATGAATTAACTAACAGCATTTGCAGTGACCTGGATGAGATTGTAGTCTATTATTCTAAGTGAAGTAACTCAGGAGTGGAAAACCAAAATATCATGTGTTCTCACTGATATGTGAGAGCTAAATTATGAGGATGTGAAGGCATAAGAATGTTGCAATGGACTTTGGGGACTTGGAGGGAAAGAGTGGGAGAGGGCGAGGGATAGAAGAATACAAATATGGTGCAGGGTATACTGCTCAGATGATGGGTGCGCCAAAATCTCACAAATCACCACTAAAGGACTTACTCATGTAACCAAATACCACCTGTACCCCAATAACTTATGGAAAAGAAATAAAGTGATAGCATTAAAGATGCACAATTACCTAAAGAAAAATACAGAAAAAGTAAAGAAAATGATGTCTAAACAAAATAGAAATACCAAGAAAGAAAGAAAGATTCTAAAGCTAAAAAGTACAATAGCTAAAATATTATTAAAAATCCACTGGGGGGATGTATTAGTCCATTCTCACATTGCTGTATGGAACTACCTCAGACTGAGTAATTTATGAAGAAAAGAGGTTTAATTGACTCACAGTTCTGCAGGCTTAACGGGAAGCATGACTGGGAGGCCTTGGAAAACTTACAATCATGGCAGAAAGTGAAGGGGAAGTAACACCTTCTTCACACAGTGACAGGAGAGAGAGCGAGCGAAGGGGGAGGGGCCACACACTTTCAAACAACCAGATTGTCTGCCCTCATTATTGAATAACCTCCCACCAGGTCCCTCCTCCAATATGTGGGCATTAAAATTAGAATTCGAGATGAAATTGGGGTGGGGACACAGAGCCAAACCATATAGGGGAATTAGAAGGCATATTTGAGCAGGCAGAAGGAAGGATCAGTGAACTTGAAGGCAAAACAATGGAAACTATTGAATTTGAAGAACAAAATAAAAAATATTGATGAAAAATGAACAGAACCTGTGGAACACCATCAAGCAAACCAACATATTGTGGAAATCCCAGAAAGGGAGAAAGAGATAAAAGAGCAGAGGGAATATTTGAATAAATATTGGCTGAGAATCCCTCCAAATTGAGTGAAAGACATAAATATAAACACTCAGAAAGCTCAATGATCTGCAAGTAAGATGAACTCAAAGACACATACTAAAATACATTATAATCAATCTTTTGAAAGAAAAAGTCAAAGAGGGAATCTTGAAAGCAACAAGAGAAAAGGGACTTGTCATATACAAGGAATTCTCAATAAGACTATCAGCAGATTTCTAATCAGAAACTTTGGAGGTCAAAAGGCATTGGGGCAGTATATTCAAAGTGCTAAAAGAAAAAGAAGTTAAAAAAACTGTCAACCAAGAATTCTATATCCAGCAAAACTGTCCTTCAAAAGTAAGAAAGAAATAAAAATATTCTCATATTAACAAAAGCTGAAGGAGTGCATTAACACTAGGACTTTCTCTATAAGACATGCTTAAGGGATTTCTGTAATTTGAAATAAAAGGACCCTAGTTATTAGACAGTAACTTGAGGCTATATGAAGAAATAAAGATCTCAATAAAGGATTATCTTATTTCCAATAAATAGATGGAAAATTATAAAAGCTAGTATTATCGTTTTAATGGTCTGTAACTCCATTTTTGTTTTCTACATGATTTAAGAGTCTAATGCATTTAAAAGAATTATTAGTTTGTGTTTTTTGGTACACAGAGTATAAAGCTGTAAATTTACGATATTGACAACGGAGAAGGTTGGAGACAGAGGTAAAAAGAAACAGAGTTTTTGTATGTTGTTGAAGTTAACCTATTATAAATTCAAATTAGAATGTTATAACTTTAAGATGTTAAATGTAATTGCCAGGGTAACCAAAAGGAAAGTACCTATAGAATATACACAAAGGAAATGGGAAAGATGTAAACATTTATCTGCAAAAAATCAACTAAACACAAAAGAAAACAGCAATGAAGGAAATTAGGAAAAAAAAAAACCACTATAAGACATATAGGAAACAAATAGCAAAGTGACAAAAATAAGTCCCTTCCTAACAGTAATTACTTTAAATGTAAATAGTTTCACTCTCCAAACAAAAGACAGAGATTGGCAGAATGGATAAAAACACATGAGACAACAATATGTAGTACAGAGGAAACTCAGTTTAGATTTAAAGACACAAATAAGTTGAAAGTAAAAGGATAGAAAAAAGGCATTCCATGTAAATAGTAACCAAAAAAGACCAAAGGTAGCTATACTATTATCAGGCAAAATAAACTTTGAGTCACAAAAGTTTACAAGAGACAAATAAGAATATTATAGATTAATAACAAAATTCAATACAGTAAGAAGTTAAAGTTATTAACCATTGATATAATCATGATATACATTTATACATCAAATAATAGCCCATCAGTATATAGGAAGCTATAACTGATAAAATTGCAGAGAGAAACAAGCAGTTCTATAATAATAGTTGGAGACATCAATATCTATCTCTTAATAATATATATAACAACCAGACAGAATAAGTAAGAAAACAAAGAACATAACCAACAACATAACAATAAATAAACCCGATAGACATATACATCACACTCTAATCAACAGCATATACATCTTTTTCAAGTGCATCTGAGCCATTTTCTAGGATACTCTATATGTTAGGCCACAGATTATCAATAGATTTTTTTGAAAATATAAATATCACACAAACTATCTTCTCTGACCACTACAGAAAAAAATTTAGAAATCAATAACAGAAGTAAAACTGAGAAACTTGAAAAATTGTGAAAATTAAACAACACACTGTTAAACAACCAATGGATCAAAGAAGAAATTACAAGAGAAATTAAGAAGTACTTAGGGGCAACTGAAAATGAAAATACAACAGACCAAAACTTACGGGAGGCAGCACAAGCAGTTCTAATGTGGAAATTTACAGCTACAAACACTTAAATGGTAAAACTAGAAAGATTTCAAATCAATAACCTAACTTTACAACTTAAGGATATAGAAAAACAAACTAAACCCAAAGTTAGCAGGAGGTAAAAAAAGAATAAAGATTAGAGCAGAGATAAATGAAATGGGGAATAGGAAAACAATAGAGAAAATAAATGAAAGCAAAGTTGGTCTTTTGAAAAGCTCAACAAAGTTGACAAACTTTTAGCTAGAAAGACTAAGAAAAAAAGAGATAAAATATAAATTATTAAAATTAGGAATGAAAGTGAGAACACAATTATTAACAATTTTAAAGAAGTAAAAAGGATTATATGAGTACTATAAACAATTATGTCAATAAATTAGAAAACCTAGATAAAATGGACAAATTCCTAGAAACACATAATGTACAAAGACTGCATCACAAAGAAATAGAAGCTCTAAGTAGACTTATAACTAATAAGGAGATTGAATCAGAAAGAAAGAAAGAAGAAAGAAAGAAAGAAAGAAAGAAAGAAAGAAAGAAAGAAAGAAAGAAAAAGAAAGAAAGAAAGAAAAAGAAAATCGCCCAACAAAGAAAAGCCCTGGATTTGATGGCTTCAGTAATGAAATATACCAAATAGCTAAAGAACTAATCACGATCTCCCTCAAACTTTTCCAAAAAATTGAAGAGTAGGAAAGAATCCATATTGAAAATAAAGTAACAAAATTATCTCTGTTTACATGATGATGTAGAAAACTTAACTATCCCGGAAAAAAAAAACTAATAGAGCTAATAAAATAAATAAAACTAATAAAAAGATTCAGGAAAGTAACAGCTTACAAAGTCAACATACGAAAATCAGTTGCACATCTATACACTAACAATAAGCAATCTGAAAAGAATTACAAAAACAGTCCCATTTATAATAGCATTAAATAGAGTGAAACACTTAAGAATTCACCAAGGAAGTGAAAGACTGAAAACTACAAAACATTGCTGCATGAAATTAAAGAAGACACAAATAAATAGAATCATCTTCTGTGTTCATGCATTGGAAGAGTTAATATTGTTAAAATGTCAGTACTGCCCAAAGTGATCTACAGATTCAATGCAATCATTATCAAAATCACAATGACATTTCTTACAGAAATAAATAAAACCCAGTATAAAACGGAATCTCAAGTAGCCAATCTTGAAAAATAACAAAGATGTATAAGAGTTTCCTTCTCTCTTCATCCTTTCTGACATTTGATATTTTTTATCTTTTTGGTTATAGCTTGTTGGTGGGAATATAAATTTCCATTATAGAAAACATTTCCATTATGGATATTTCTCAAAAACTAAAAGTAGGACTACCACTAAATTCAGCAATCCCACTACTGGGTACTTATCCAAAGGAAAAGAAATCAGTATATCAAAGAGATACCTACATCTTCGTGTTTATGGCAGCATTATTTGTAATAGCAAAGACATGGAATCACCCTAAGTGTCCCTCAGTGGATGAACAGATAAAGGAAACGTGGTATACAAACCTAATGGAACACTACTCAGCCATCCCAAAAATGAAACCCTGACATTTGAAGCAACATGAATGGAAATGGAGTCATTCTGTTATGTAAAATAAGCCAGGCACAGAAAGACAAATATAAAATATCACATGTTTTTACTCATATGTGAGAGCTAAAAAAGTTGATCTCATGAAGGTAAAGAGTAGAATGATAGTTGGCAAAGTCTGGGAAGGGTATCTGTATGTGTGTGTGGTGGGTAGAGGGAGATGGGACAGATGGAAATAGGTAGGTTAATAGGTACAAAAAATACTGTTAGAGAGAAAGAATAAGTTCTGATGATTGATAGCACAGTAGGGTGACTATAGTTAAAGATAATATATTGTATATTTCAAAATAGTTAGGAAAGCAGATTTGCAATGTTCCTAACACAAAGAAATGGTAAATTTTCAAGGTGATGAATAACTTAAATACTCTGAGTTGATTATTACACATTCTATGAATGTATCACAGTATCACATGTACTCCATAAACATGTGCAAATATGTATTAATAAAAGAAAAGGAATAAAGAACACACCTGGAGGACTCAGACATGTTAATTTTAAAACTTAATATAAAGCTATAGTAATCAAAACAGTATAGTAGTGACTTAAGACAGATGTACAGACCAGTGAAATAGAATGGAGAGCCCACGAATAAACTCTCATATATGTGGTCAAACAATTTTGAAAAGGCTACTAAGATTATTTAATGGGGAAGGACAGTGTTTTCAACCAATGGTGGTAGGAAAACTGGATATCCACATGCAAAAAAAGGAGGAAAGAGAGAAAGAAAGAAAGAGAGAGAGAGGAAGAAAGAAAGCAAGCAAGCAAAAAAAAAAAAAAAAGAGAGAGAGAGAGAAAGAAATTGGATCCTTATCTAACATCAGATACAAAACTAGTTCAAAACGGATCAAAGACCTAAGTGTATGACCTAAAATAACAAAACTTTTAAAAGAAAATATAGGGCAAGCTCTTCACAACATAGGCTTTGACAATAATTTCCTGGATATGTCACTAAAGGCACAGGCAACACCAAAAAAAAAATTAGAGAACCTGAAATTTATGAAAATGAAAAAAATACACTATCAACAGAGTAGAAAGGCAACCCACAGAATGGGAGAAAATATTTGTAAATTACATATCCGATAAGAGATTGGTAATCAGAATGTATAGAGAACTCCTAACACTCAACAATAACACAAAAAACAACCTGATTTTAAAAATGGGCAAAATACTTGAATAAACTTTTCTCCAAAGAAAATATACAAGTAGCCAATGAGCACACGAAAAGGTGCTTAGCATCACTAATCACTAGGGAAATGCAAATCAAAACTAACTACTCCTATGAGATACCACCTTATGCCCAATAGGATGGGTATTAGCAAAAAAGAAAAAGAAAAAAGAAAGAAAAAAATGTTGGAGAGGATGTGGAGAAATTAGAACCCTTGTGAACTGTTGGTAAGAATGTAAAATGGTACAGCTGCTGTGAAAAACAGCATACATATTCTTCAAAAAATTAAAAATAGAACTACCATATGGCCAAAGATTTCCACTTCTGCATATACATCTAAAATTTTAAAGCAGGGTCTCAAAAATATATTTTTAGACCCAGGTTTATGACAGCATTATACACAGTAGCTAAAATGTAGAAGCAATCCATGTGAATGAATGAATGAATGGATTTTTTAAAAATGGTATACACATACAAAGGAATATTATTCAACCTGAAAAGGAGGGAAAAACTCTGTGCCATGTGCTACAACCCAGATGATGCTTGAGAACAATATGCTGAGTGAAATAAGTCAGTCACTAAAAAAGACATATAATACTGTATGAGTCTGCTTATACAAGATAACTTTGGAGCAGTTAAAATCACAGAGACAGAAAGTAGAATGGTGGATGACAAGAGATGGGGAAAGGAGAATGAGGACTAATTGTACAATGGGTATACAGTTTCAGTTTTACAAAATGAAGAGAGTTATGAAGGTGGATGGTGGTGATGGTTGCACAATATTGTGAATGTATTTAATACTACTGAACAGTCCACTTAAAATGCTTAAGATGGTAAATGTTATGTGTCTTTTACTACAATAAAAAATTGAACAGAATATAAGTGGCAAGTATTGTGAGCAGGTTGTGCTAAGGGAAGAATCACATCAGTTTGGAGGGGTGGAAATCAGAGTTTAGCTGGAAGGTAGAATTTGAGTGTTTCTTTGAAGGAGCAATAGGATTTAGAAAACTCCCAAATTTGGTTCAAGCTAAAAGCAAGACACTTTTTAACATAGAGGTAAAGAGGCATGCCCCCTAAAGGCAGAGAGAAGAGAAAAGCCATTACATATCTTGGGACGGAGTTGATGGTGGTGGTGGTAGAAGGGGGATGAGTGGATCTAAAGAAGACTAAGAAAGAGTTCTAGAGGAAAGATCAGATATGACATAGTTTAGATTCAGAGAAAAAGGTGAGATCAAAACAGAACAGATGTATTTATCGTCAGTAGGACAAGAGAAAGAGAGGGAGGAAAGCTAGGTTACGTTGGCATCACTATAATTTTTCACAGGATAGAGTTTATGGTTTGAAAAAGGACTTTTATTCTGCAGCATACCTAAATAAACAATTTTAGTATGTCTTAAATTCATGATTCAGAAATCATTGTTTTAAAAAATGCAAGAAATACACAATTTTAACAAACGTGTCCCTTTGGAAAAAAATTTCCTGCTATTTCCCTCACTAACATGAGTTGACAGACTAAACAGGATTCTTTCTTTTCCTTTTTACCCGTCTTAAAATAGCTCTCTCTAATGCCCTGGGGTGGGCATCTGAGTCAGAGACAATTGAGCATGAGCAACAATGACCTCATAATTGAAGTGTGAGGCGTGTTTTCTCAGCTCACTGATGAGGCTGGGGAGAGTAACACTGGTTGATTGTGGTGCAGGTGTTGCTGAGCCTGATTAGTTTCAGAGTTGCATTGGCAGAAAGGGAAATTGAAAAAGATAAATGAAGTTAAGTAGAGTAAGAGAGTGAGCTGGATGGACTAAAAGTTGTAGGCTGGGCACTTTGGACAGACTTTAGAGATTGATCACCTAGTCCAGTCTTAAGAGTTTTTGAGGACTCCCAGCACCAGAGATTAAATGGCAAACTTAAAGTCACAGAGCCAGTTGAGTCACAGAGCCGCACACTGTAAACCAAGACCCCAGGCTACAGTCTCTCCCAGTTCAGCATTCTTTCCACTCCAGGTTCTATGGGAAGAATAAGGTGGGGAAAATAAGGCCTTTTCTGGAGGCATGGACTGTGATAGGTGTACAGTCAGGGCTGGCTTCATGGGCATGCACTTTGCACTGTTGCGTGAGATCCCACTCTCCAAAGGGTGTCATGCTGGGTTTAATGATCTACTGCCAATATCTTGAAATTCTTTATAATTCTGCAACAAGGGACCCCACATTTTTATTTTGCAATGAGCACTGAAAATTATGTTCCTGGTCCTGCTTGCCCTACCAGTATGCACGATGAATCCAGAATGCAAGCTAGTTATGAGATGGCTCTTGCACTTTGCTTGCCATGAATGATGCTCCATTCCTCTGCAAGTTAAGGAAGTGATGCAGGTTAAGGAAGTGATGAGTCTTGATATCAATTAGAAAAGATTTGTAATATCTGATTTAAAATATCAAGGTATGGTATAGGCATTCGGGGGTAAACATTGCTTAGAAAAAGCTTTGGGCTGAGGCACCAATGATTCTCATCACTGAAACAAAGTAAATTTCTGAGCCTTAGTTTCCTTTATTTGTTATTTTATAGAAGAGATCATTTTAAAAACAGCATAAAGTAAAACAGCATAAAGTAAAAAATATGTATTGCAACGACAGCAATACATATTACAGGTCAAAATGACAAAATTGTCATTTAAGACAGCTCATTGCTAAGATTTCTGTGGCATTATGAAGGTGGGTGGGTAATATAGTTATTAAGGATGCAGGACTTGTCAAAAAATCAGAGTTATTATCTAGTCTTTACCACATAATAGCTATGACCATGAATTAATGCCCTACTTAAGCAGTCTGAGTCTTTCTTAGTTTACTCATCTGTGAAATGGGGATAGAACTACCTAGCAAGGTTATTTTAGGAAGAAATCAGTTAATGTATATAAGTACATGGCGTGGTCCCATCTCATAGTGGAAACCTATGAAGTAATAGTCATACTATTAATAGTAAACTGACATCTTTGATCTTAATTCCTCCCCTAAGTATTGGAATCCAGATCCCTTCATTCAGTAGGCTTGTTCTTGGCCTCTGAAATATTTCTCAGACTTTCAAAGAATTGGTAACTATTTTGAGTGGGGGATGGAGAGAAAAGAGGGAGCATTTGTTTCCACCAAGTGGGAGCCATCCTCTTCTCCCATCCAGGATTTTGCCCAGCAAGACCTGCTATGCATATTCACAGCATCCAACAGCTTGTTCTGTCATGCCCAAAAGATGAATTATTGCACAGGCCTCCGACTTTCCACTCACAAGCTGTCTATTCCTATACCAAAGCCTGATTGGGACTGTGGCAGGAGGTATAGGGGGATGTTTAGGGTTGGGAGGAGGCTGGGATAGAAACAGATGGTGGTTTGGCAGAGTGATTAAAACACTAGATATCTGTTTTAGTGAATTGCCTACCCAGCAGATAAAACACTGCAATAGTGAGTCTCAGTCTTCTCCATCAGTAATTGCAGTCTTATTTACAGAGTGTAGTTGCAGCTGGCAAAGCCATGCATTTGCCACTGTCCCCTTGAATGTCATGGGGTGAAGAATTATAAGGGCAGAGAGGAAAAACTTAGATAAGCAAGAAGAAATAGATTGATCAACTTCTTCCCAAGCTCATACCAATATGGATGCTTCACCAAGCAGTCAAATTTTTCTGTGTGATCTTTGGTGAGTCACTTAACCTCTCTGGGCTTCCTTTCCTCTGTTAGGAAAATGCAGCTGGAAATCTCGTCTCCTAGCTATGTTATCTTTAAATTAATGATGAAGAGATGAGGTCCAGATCATAATTCACTTTGGAAGAAATATACTATGGTAACCATTAAACACTGTTATAAAATGACCAGCAGGAAACCAAAACAATCCGATATGTAACTGTTGACCTTCAGACTCAAAATGATTTTTTATGCATTGGGGAGCTAATATTTCCACCTGTGAATTAGGAACTATTATGTGTAATAATGATTTAATGTCCTCCACTTAGCAGGAGGACAAGAAGGAACCCGCTGACATTTCCCTGCCTGCAAAAGCTAATTTGGAGTTGTATATTAATTAACTGTATCGATGCAGAACAAACCAATCAGAATGAGGAATATCAGGTTAATGCTACTCTTCCTTATTTGGTGGCTGAGGTAATTCTGGATTTGAGCATTTCTAACTCTTTATTTTGCAGGCACACTAACCTTAGAATAATCATATTGTCAGTAAACACAGTTTTTCATATTCCTTACATCTCTTTTATAAATCTGAGCTTCTTTATCTGTGAAATGGGAATTGCTGAACATATCACAGGATTATTGGAAATCAAGTGTAATGGGTGTGAAAGTACTTGGTAAATTATGAAACACCATAACAATGTTATCTAGTCATTTTATTATAATAATTACTATAAGTTTTTAAAAATGAATTTCAAAAGAGATTGGAACAAAGGATTAAGTTACTGTGTTAATATTTGAAGGTACATTTTAAACATGACTTCATAACAAAGCAGAAAAACACAAATATCATGTGATAAATGAATAAATCAATCTTCTAAATGGCAGTATTGTTGCACTTGGTGAGTCTTGGTCTGTTGTGAGGAGTATTACAATTATTGTCCTAACAATAATAATTAAGGTACAAAAGTCTGTAAAAATTTACTTTTTACTATTGCTTAGATCAGAGTTTATACATTGTTTTGTCATTCACGTGAATTCCAATATTCTTTCTTGTGTGGGCGAGAAAGCAGCAGGTTCATAGCTACTTAGGTGGCAATTTCACATAACCTTGAGTAAGACTCCAAGAATATGTTGAATGTTAACATTAAAAACACATGATGTAGTCGGTGAAGTGAGTTATATAACTTTGAGGATGATTATTTTTAATTATAACATTATAAAATTCTAGTGGGTTTATTAAACTGATAGGATTTGTCTGAACATAGTTTTGATGTCATCCTTTGCACAACAATAGCTTGAGAAGAAAGGTAAATTTTAGCACAGAAATCATGATACCCCTAAGTCACAATTGATATTTAGAATACTGTTTTGGCAGTTCGATATTTAGACAGATAAGCTTCACAAAGTTTCCTAAAAACAAAACAAAACACTTAAGTCAAATGACTATAAACCATGCTTTTATTACTTCCCTTTTAGCTGTATGGCCTAATTTACTTATTTACTATCTCTACACTTTAGTACTCTCAGTTATAAAAGATAAAGCATATAAACCAATAAGCAAGGCATTGGTGCAAGTTAAATATTAGAATATGGGACATTCCAAAATGTAATGGAGTGCTACTATCAACACCAATGATGTCATTATGTTTTTCAGTAACGTCCTTTCATGAACTGGATTTAGCCGAGCAAGGCTTGTGAGTGGACATTGCAAGAAAACTGACTTTGATAGTCACCTTACCAGATGGTGGGGGGGGGGTGTGACAATTTAGCGTAAGGATAGGTTTTCCATTGCTGGCTCCTCAGAGGTAGAATTCAATGTGTGTTTGTAGGCATTTATTATTTTAGGTAACTCTCATTGTTTTCAAAGTGCAGGTGCTCTCATAAGTTCTGTTAAGTAATACTTTATTAACTCTCTGCCAGTCACTCCAGGAAGAAGAGTGAAGTGGAAAAGGAAGTTCAAGAACTCTGACCTGTTATAGTTGTTGATAATGTTCTCTGTTTCTTTCTCAGCCCCAAGTAGAGGGAATTTTGTTTAACTAGTATCAACTCCATTGTAATAAATCATCTGCCTGGGTCCTAAAATTTTTTCCCAGACATTTGCCCAACCAGATAATCATTCCCTCCTCTGTGATATACTTCTAATACCTACTTGTTATAATAGCCTGTTGACATGTTGATGACTATTTTCTCTATCAGACTATAAGCTCCTTGAGTCATGAGCCATAATTTAATATCTTATTCATCAGTATCTACTATAGTACATGTGATGTAATGGATACCCAAAGCTTATTTGGATAATGTAAATTGATATGTTTAACCATTTTTGAGGTGTCAACCAAAGGTCACTTGTATTCTGGGGCAGAGATACATGGCAGATTTAATTGGGGTAATTCGAACATTTAATATTGCCTCAATATGTCTTGATATCCTTAAATTGAAAATAAGATCAGCTTGTTCTAGCTATAGATTTAAAAATTAATTAAAATCATTTCCCACTTTTTCAGGAAGAGAAACATAATATTGCAAGTTGTGAGTTCAAAACAATGTTCAGTAAGTATAAGTCAAAGAAAGCCTTGAAATAAGAGTAATAGGTATGTAATTTTCTCTCAATAATATTTGTTATCAATTCAGAGGTGATAAAGATTTTTTTTTTAAAAAAAGAGCTGCCCAGGACAAATTTGTTTGTGAGACCAAGCAAAGTCTTACCTTCTCTAAACATTTTTACTGCTAAATCATATTTTCAAGTAATAGACCAAGGATCTTTACAAATCAAACTTAATTATGAGAAAAATTAAGGCTAGCCTGAGTAAATAATATGCCCATTAATATTTGTGCTATTGACTCACAGAGGTAACTGTGTGTGTGTGTGTGTCTGTGTACTATGTTAGAAAAGGTGCAACCCCTAGATAAAATAAACTTGAAAGATTTATGATTTCTTTGTATAGGCAATATAGCTGATAAGTAGAAATATTGCTACAGGTCCAGTGTGATGCTCTTCTCAATTGCATTCCTGAAAATTGTAAAAACAAGTTTTTTGGTTTTTTTTGTTTTTTGAAATGGGGTCTCACACTGTTGCCCAGGTTGGAGTGCAATAGAGTGATCTTGGCTCATTGTAGATTTGACCTCCTGGGCTCAAGCGATCCTCCCACCCTAGTCTCCTGAATAGCAGAGACTACTGGCACATACCACCATACTCAGCCAACTTTTGTATTTTTATTTTTTAGAGATGGAGGTCTTACTATGTTTCCCAGGCTGGTCTTGAACTTCTGGACTCAAGTGATCTTCCTGCCCCAGTCTCCCAAACTACTGGGACTACAGGTATGAGCTACTGTGCCTGGTTGTAAAAACAAGTTTTGAAAATGCAGAAAATGCAGCATGTGGTTACTCCTTCTTTCTTTTTTTTTTTTTTTTTTTTTGAGATGGAGTCTTGCTCTTGTCACCCAGTCTGGAGTGCAATGGCACGATTTCGGTTCACTGCAGCCTCTGCCTCCCAGGTTCAAGCGATTCTCCTGCCTCAGCCTCCTGAGTAGCTGGGATTACAGGCACCTGCCACCACGCCCGGCTAATTTTTGTATTTTTAGTAGAGACGGGGTTTTGCCACATTGGCCAAGCTAGTCTCTAACTCCTGACCTCGTGATCCGCCCGCCTTGGCTTCCCAAAGTGCTGGCATTACAGGCGTGAGCCACGCACCCGGCTTTGTGGTTACTATTTCTTGAAGAGACACAGTGCAATACCCTCCAGGGTGCTAGCTATATGAGTGCAGAGACCATCTGCATTTTATCTTTAGGACCTATAACAGTACTTGGTATGTAATTGCAACTCAATACGTATCTGTGGAAAGAACAAAAATGTAGATTAAGACCGTTGCATTCTGTGACCATAAACTTGCCTACTTATCCGCTGGACCAAAACTTAATTATCTTCCAAGGCCCAGATCCAAAATTGCATTTCCTCTTTTAGTACAGTAGGAGGAACCAATAAATATCTTCCTCATGACAAAAAGAATAATAAAAATGATTATGAATGACATTTATTGAGCCCCAATATGCCAATCTTTCTAAACAGAGTCACTCTAATTCTTACAACATCCTTTGAAGCAGACTTGGTTGCCTCCTTCCCTTATTGAAGAAAAAAGGGGGCCACAAAAGTAAATATATGCCCAATTCACAGAGCTAATAATTGACAGATCCAGTATTAAAAAATGGGTTTCTCTGCTTCTAGACGGTGTTTTTCCAACTCTGCCAACCTGCTTCCCACACTTTAAAAAAGCACTGTAATATGCTAATTTAAATAGGCATCGTTTGCATTATTGAGCAGCTGTGTGATGCTCCAAATTGACTTGTCTTCCAAACTGCACGGAAAATAATATCTAATCCATATTAATTATAAATACATAACCCTGTGTTTTAAGTACTGGGTAGTTGATGAGTATTGCTGAGCTAAATATTTAATAAGTGATAAAGGTTAAAACCTTGTCAGGCTGGGCGTGGTGACTCATGCCTATAATCCCAGTACTTTGGGAGGCTGAGGCAGGCAGATCACTTGATGTCAGGAGTTCAAGAGCAGCCCGGCCAACATAGTGAAACCCCATCTCTACTAAAAATACAAAAATTAGCCAGGCATGGTGGTGGGTGCCTGTAATCCCTGCTACTTGGGAGGCTGAGGCAGGAGAATTGCTTGAACCTGGGAGGCAGAGGTTGCACTGAGTCGAGATCATGCCACTACACTCCAGCCTGGGTGGCAGAGCGAGACTCCATCTCAAAAAATAAAAATAAAAAAACCCTTTGGCAGGCAGTCACATCTCAGCAAAAAGTATAGCATTAGTACTGCGATATTTTAAACCTTGAAAGGACCTTAGAAATATTTAGTACGGTATTTCATAATGAGAGTGCTTTTCTATTTGGGCAAGAGTTGTACAGGGCTAGAAAGGGCTTAATATTTTGCCTCTCTGCCTTTCCCCTACTCAAGGCCAAAGGCACTCCTGTCATTAAGGCAATCAGAAATGCCTCTCCACATTAAAAAAAAAAAACAAAAAAACAAAAAAACAAACAACAACAACAACAACAAATCCCTCTCTCATGCATTTGAAAAGGCTCCACTGGGAGACTACCATCACATAAGGACTGCTGATTGTCCAAATCCATGTTTGTGGAGCCTGTAGGTATAGAGATAGTGGGTGCTCTACTCAAGATCACACAGTAAGTAAAGAGCAGAGCAGAGCCAGGAGTGTTCTATTTAGTGATAATAACATCTACCATTTACTAAGAACTTTAGTTCCAGACCCTATACTAAGGGATTTACATTACTGTCTTCTTTGTTCCCCAGCCTCTATAAGGAACTTAAACAAATTTACAAGAAAAAAAACCATTTAAAAGCAGGCAAAGACATGAACAGACACTTTTCAAAAGAAGACATATTGCAGCCAGCAATCATATGAAAAAAAAGCTCGACATCACTGATCATTACAGAAATGCAAACATCACTGATCATTAGAGAAATGCAAATCAAACCACAATGAGTTACCATCTCACAGAAATCAGAATGGTTATTATAAAAAAGTCAAAAAATAACAGATGCTGGTGAGGTAGGAGGGAGAGAATCAGGAAAAATAACTAATGAGTACTAGGCTTAATACCTGGGTGATGAAATAATCCATATAACCAACCTCCCTGACACAAGTAGATCTATGTAACAAATCTGCACTTGTATCCTTGAACTTAAAATAAAAGTTAAAAAAAAAACAGTGGCTAGGTGGTCAGAGAGGCTTTGTAAAAGACAAAGAGCTAGAATTGTACTTGCCCCTAGAAATATAGACAAGAGTTATATTAATAAAAAACAGAAGATGGCACTGGATAAATAAGAACGAAAATATTTAAAATCAGTGTATTGCAAGATGGAGGTATGTGTAGTTGTGTCTGAGAAAGAGAGAGAGCGAGCTAGTGTTCTAGTGGCCTCCATCAAGGTAGGAAATATCCATAACAAAGAGCAAAGCATAATTGGAGGATGGAATACGAGCAAATGTTCAAATATACAACAGCTTTGGGGTTGACCCAAGGAAATTTCATTTCATCCTTAGAGGAAACAGCTTATTCATTCGTGGCCCTTTAACCATAATCCCAAGAATAGTATGTGAAGAGTGAAACTAATCCCAAGATACTGAAGAGGCACTAATTGTTTTAGGTATTGTAGCTGGTCATGTGAAGGTACGTTGAAAGGGTTAGAGTCCTTTGAATAAGAGAAAGAAAATAAAAGAGCAATATTCAGCAGAGATGTGGCAGAGAACCTGAAAAATTGAAGCAATGAGAAAAGAAAAGGAATTCGGATGGATTAGTCCTGAAAAATGAAGGCTTGGGATAAAGGAGGTAGGGAACGGGAAGTGAGGTGCCAGTGGATGACTCATAGCATTCAGCTTACATTCCTTTGTGCAGAGCACATTAGCACAGTGACTGAAACTACAGAATATACAGAAATGACACTGTGGTCTCTATTCTTACGAAGTTTCTAGTCTTATAAAATCTATATAATGGATGTAAATCAATCACTTTTATAAGAGGCGATAAGTAATCTGGTGGCATCATAAAGAGAAAAATTGCACCCATCTGGAGGGAGTAGAGTGGATCATTTCCCCATTGAGGTTACAGAAACAGCACTGTATTAGACTATATAAGATAGGCATTTATATCCTGATTCTGTCCTCCAGCAGGTCCTTCCATGGATATTGGGCAGTATTTTCTTCTCTATAGGCCTGTGTGTGTGTGCCCATATAGGCATTGTTTTAAATTTGGTTTCATATTAGAATCTCACAGAGAGCTTTTTAAAAGTACTAATACTGAGCCTTAACCCAGACTATTTAAATGAGAAATTGCTATAAGCTGGGCTTAGGCATTGAAACTTTAAAAACTTTCCCAGGTGATTCTATTAAGTTGCAGGTTTGAGAATTCCTTTGCTTTAGTTTGCTTCAAGGATGGTGAGAAAGTTAGAGCAAATCAAGTTTAAAGTCACTTCCAATTTCGAAACTTTATCATTCCGTTCATTTCATATTCTTATTTACACATTATCTTCTCCTTTTGCTGATGAAGACAGAGATCTAGACAGTGTATGTGACTTCCTCGAAAAGCAGGTAAGTCCCACAGTAAGAAAATGTCAGCATCTGCACCATGGCCCTGTGCTTCTGCTTACCAACCTTGTGCCTTCCTCCCCATCACTTGGCCATTCATCCTCTTAGATGAATTCTGAGATCATTACCACAGGGAAGGGTTAGGTTAAAGGCTTAGGGCATTTGCGAACATATAATACAATTTGTCAACATTCTGGAATTGAATTTTGCATCAGTAACAGCAGTGTTAGGGGTAGCAGAGTGACAGTCTTAGCAGCAGCGTTTGATGCTCCCACTGACACACTCTTTGACGTTTTGCCCCTATTTGAAGAGGCATTCAGCTGTAAGTCAATACAGCTGGGTCTCAGGGTGCACCTGAGTCGGGAAGTGGCTTTCTGCTCCCCAGGCTGAACAGTGGAGGGAGACAGAACTCTGAATTTGCCCTAATAGCTTTTTTTTGACCACCAAGTGCTGGTTTTCATTTTCTCTGAAATATTGTCGTTGTTGTTTGAAAAATATATATAAATGATCCTTACCTCAGAGTTATGGAGAATAGATTAAAAGTGCTGCGGGGGAGACGTGGATGAGTTAGCTCAGACTAACAAATTCAGGAAGGGACGAGGAAAAAGGGGACCACACAGGCCAAAAAGTGAGTGTGTGGAGGTTTGTTTGCCCTTGTGCAAGGGGAAAGGAAGGACATGAATGACAGAAATGAGTTGGGTGTTGATAAATATGTTGAAACATCTGACCTCAAGTTTTGGAGTTAAGAGTACAGTCTTTACAGACCATTCAAAGTAATTCTGGCTTTTCTTTCTCTTTCTCTTGCTTTTCTCAGTGAAATCCTTATGAAGCATGTACTAAAAACAGGGCTGTGAGTTTCAAGAGGGCAGAGGCATATCTGTTCGCTTCTTTGTGACTAGGACCTAGCTCAGTGCCTGAACCACAGTAGATTCTCACCACCTGTTTGATTCTGATGAATTCACTAAAAACACCGACTCATTGGCACAGGCAACAGCACCTCCTTAAGAGTTTTCTTTTAAACCACCTTAGCATTTACGTGCTCCATCCTCAAAGGTAAGCAAATAATATTTGCCTATGTGATATCAGAGCTTAGCCACAGTCTGTTTAGTTGCTCATGGTGTTAAGTGAGTTCTTCTATGGAGCTTTATGTTCTTAGAATTTATTTGATGCTGATCTCTGTTCACTGTGCCTTTCATTCTCTATGATCTTGCAGATGGTGTTTTATCTAAAGAAATCACCTTTATTCCAGGCAAAAAAAAAAAAAAAATGGCTCCCAGATATATTGTCAGTGTTTCCGCCAGCTTGTGTTAATTTTCACAACCTCTGAACAACTGGCAAAATAATTGCTGATGTGGCAGCTGCTGTAACGCTCTCAAATAATTCAAGTAATTTTCCATGTTATTGGTACATTGATGACACCGTTTAGAACTATAAACAGCATAAAATAGTGGATACATAGCATTCATTCATTCATTCATTCAACAAGCATTGATTGCCAGGTGCGTCTTGACATTTAAACTCATTTTTTTCTTTACTAAAATTATTGCATTTTTAAAACATTAATTACAAAATATATAATGGTCTCTAATAGAGAATTGTTGAATAGTTAGGGGGAGGCTCTGCAGGAGAGCAGGCTTACGTAGGTTTTGCTTGTTCATTGATTTGTTTTTGTTTTGTTTTGATTTATCCAGGAGAGAGCTGTGACTGAAAGTCAACATGGTCACATTTAGGAGAATAAATTCATTTTGAGTTAATGAAAACAGCATTCTCCCATTCTCCCTCACATAGAAGATCTTAGAAGTGTGTAAATAGCCCCAGACAGGTGTGTGTGGAGTCCCATTATCTGGAAAAGGTGATGAAATTAGATTCTGGATTTCAAGACTTGGAAAAGCAATATTGCTAAAACCTTGGAGGTGTGGACCACTGGGAAAAATGAGACAATAGTCCTTTGTTTGTGGGAGACAACAACATTAAGCAAATACAGCTTACTGTTATTGAGAGGTCCAGCTTTCTGAGGCATAGCCACATTTGAGAATGCAAGAAGCAAATACCAAGGTGGATAAATCTACGAACTCAAGCAAGGGATACCTATGGCTAGTTTTTGCACTCAGAGAGTGGAATGAGCTTTCCTTAAAGACCCAAGAACCTATCGAGGTGCCTGGATCAGCAGGTGATTGACATCATAGGTGGAGCTGATTTTCTTTATTCTTACGAAACTATGGTAATGATAGTAACCAGCCCTAGCTGACTTCTGGTAATGAAGCTAGACCTCCTTTGGGGCTGTGTTGCCCCCAAAATTTCTTACGTAGTTCAGGAGGAAGTGAGAAGCTCCAAATATGAAATGTGTGATTCCCTGCTGATGTGTCAGTAGGACCCTATTTTATTTGAAAATAGAGAGAGATTTTTACACATTGGAGTTGTGAGTTTGTAGGAGAATTCATCTTTAATATAGGCAAACTTTAGAGCAATTTAAGAAAAATTGCACTTGTCTTAGTCAGGGTGAGATCACGTCTCTGCATCTCAATGTTTTAGAGTTTTTACAGTAATCCCAAATTTTACTAATTGGAATGAGTAATACTATAAGTATTTTTATAGTGTAAGTCTCTCTATATGTCCTCATCTTACTTCTCACTAACATGTTGTCAATAACATTCCTCCTTATAAAACATTTTTACCCCTTGGCTTCCATAACAAAAAACTCTCTTGATTGCTATTCTTCCTATCTTGCCTCTCTAGAATCTATTTTCCATAGATTTACACTGTGCTTGTTCGGCTGCTACCCAACACTGAAGTTGGCTGTGTTCATCTGATTTGGTCTGAACAACGGAATTGGGTGGCAAGTGACTTATATAACTTCTAACCAGAAGCTTTTAGAGCCCTGTCACATACCTGGCAAAAATCCAGGTGGCAGTCCTTCTATTAAGCTGGATCTCAGAGTGAGGATGACCTGGAGCTGAGCCCTCAGCTGATGTGAGCTGGGCACAGAACATGAGTAAACATTGTTATTTGTCTTAACTGACTGAGAGTTTTATATTTTTTACTACTGAAGCCTTCCCTACCCTGACTGATGTAGTGGGACACTTAGAAACTGTGCTGCTGCAAAACGTCCCTCATATATGTGCCATCCCATTAATTATTGGCTGACAGGTGGTAAACAAACCAATCAGAAGTTGGGAAGATCATATTTTCTATTTTGCAGAGAAACAGCATTTGGTTAAAAAAAATTATCTGTGGTAAGTTGGGAAGAAAATTATGTAGCTTTTGAACTTGTGGCTGTAGAAGAAATGGCATGAAAGGGAATTTAGTCCTTCTGGTTCTGTCTGGCAATGCACTAATAAAGAGATGATCTGAGAAATGTATTAGCCAGGTTGTAAATTGAAATGTAAGGGAATAGAGAGAATTAATCAATCCAGGGACTGTAAGAGTTAGAAAAGAAAGTTACTTCTCAATACCAACCAATACCAATTGTAAAGAATACAATTGAGAAGGCTCTTGAGTGGCAAAGGCTGATTCAAACTCAAACTTGCAGCAAGGATAAAATTAGAGATATGACCTTTGCACCCATTGATACAACTCTGAAAGGATGAAATGTTTGAAAGTTAAAGGGCCAACTAATGAAGTTACACACAGTAAGTCCTTACAACTGCATGCACAAAATGGCTTAAGGAAAAAAAGTGTAACCTGAAGACACTCAGGGTACCTACGATTAAGTGGGGATGGGGGAAGGAAGAGAAGAAAGTACAGAGGTTAGAATATGAAGAAGTAGGTCATATTTAAGAAGTGAAGAAACGTGTCTAAAAGTAAACTGTTTATGTTGCTACTGGCACATGAAATTGGCTGGAATCAAACAGATTTCTTAAAAACTCAGTTTGTGAAAGAGTTCATTGCACTAATCATGAGCCACAGAGCTGGATAACAGTTTCAAAATTGTGTTCTAATATAATATGTAAACTATCTGAGGAACACTGGAATGTTAAGCTTGAGAAGAGGAGGTGTAGGTAGGTTATAATGCATATTTCAGACATATTAAGAACTGAAATGTGAAGAAGACATCGTATGTAGAATTAGAATCTGGAGTCTATTTTCCAAAGAACAATGACCACTAGCACATTTTAAGTCGATGTAAAAAGACCATCAGTACTTTCCAGAAATTGATCAAGCTGTCATGAAAAAAATGAGCTATTTAGCATTGGTTTGGCCAAGCCAATGCTGGCTGTCTGGCTTTGGCAGTTGGAGAGGAGTAATGCATTGCATAGCTCATTGGATAAAATTTCCACACAGTTATTCATACCTTTGCTTTATAGATACTTAACTAGCAAGGCATAAAGCTAAGTAATTTCAAAGATTATCATATCTCCAAATGCAAATATATGAGATTCCTGTTTATTTTATACAACTAGTAAAACTCACAGCTAGAATATGAAACTAGACTTTTGAAATTTTCCGACTCATTGCATCTATGAACCCATTATCTGTAGCTTCTTTTTGATGATATATCTTTTCCACCAAAATGTATGTTTTAATGAAATAGGATTAAGGACTTTTATTTTTCATTGGACAGCACTTTTCAATAAAAATAAGGATAGAGTTAGTAGAAGGAGTTTTGAAATCAGAATTAGAAAACTTACATTCTTGGGCTCACCACTCTCATTGAATGGCCATGGTCTGGCCTTTGAATCTATTCTTTAGTTCTCTGTATTTTAATTTGTAAGAAAGACTGTACAATGTGTCCTATATGTCAAAGGTTTTTACTGAGGATGGAATCATGTTCATGAACACTGCTATTTATAAATAGAATGTGATTTTCATAACTCACAATGGAAACATTTAACCAGACATAGTGTGATACAATTTTTTTTTTTGAGATGGAGTCTTGCTCTGTCACCCAGGCTCCAGTGCAGTGGCATGATCTTGGCTCACTGCACCCTCCACCTCCCTGGTTCAAGTGATTCTCCTGCCTCAGCCTCCCAAGTAGCTGGGATTACAGGTGCCAGCTCTGCACCCAGCTAATTTTTGTATTTTTAGTAGAGACGGGGTTTCACCATGTTGGCCAGGCTGGTCTCGAACTCCTGACCTCCTGATCCACCTGCCTCAGCCTTCCAAACTGATGGGATTACAGGCACAAACCACCGCGCCCAGCCCAAATCTTTTTGTTTTCCATATTTGAGCAAATGACTTTTTTCCTAATGTCTTCCCTCCAGCAAAGCACTGTATAACCCCCAAGACTTTTCTGCTTAGGGAGGAGAACTCTTGTTTCTCAGTATAATTTTTTGTTCATTCGCTTCTTTAGCAACACCTGTCAAGATTCTCTCCTCCGGCTAGTTCTCAGCTAAGTTGTCACCCACTTGGAAGAGAATGAAACTAAAATAGTTTATCACCATCTACTGAGCTACTGAGTACTGGACACTGTGTTAGGTGAGTAAATTGATTCTTTAAATTAATCCTTACAATAAGTATGTAAAGTGGGCTTTATTTTATAAATAAAGAAATCAACACTCAGATTAAATAACGACATCTCATGACTAGTATGTATGGCTCGATTTCAAAGTCCAAGTTCTTTTCATTATGAATGTAACACTTTCTTTTCCCCTCCCACTTTTATAGCTCTATTGTCTGTAATCACTGTCAAGGTTGTATCACCATGAGGCCTGTTCTTCTCGAAAAGTCTCTGTCATTCTCCATGACCCATTAGCAAGTTTTGAGAGTAAGCACTAATGTATTACTGTCTTAGCCCATTTTCTGCTGCTGTAGCAGAATACCATAGTCTGGACACTGTATAAAGCAAAGGAATTTATTTAAATCATGGTTCTGGAGGCTGGGAAGTCCAAGATTCAGGAAGTCCATCTAGTGAAGGCCTTCTTGCTGCATTGTAACATGGTGGAAGTACATCATATGATAGAAAAAGAAAGGAAATTGGGCCAAATTCCTCCTTTTTTTATCAATAACCCAGTCCTGAAATAACAGCATTAATCCATTCATGGACCTAAGCACCTCTTATAGGTCTGGATTCTCAACACTGTTACAATGAAAATTAAATTTCAACAGGAGTTTTAGAGGGGGCATTACAACCATGGCAATTACCATGAAACACAAACTGAGGCTGGAAGTAAAGGCTCTTCATTGTTGAACTCCAGTATAATTCAACACAATTATCATTGTTGCCTTTATTGCATTTTCTGATCCAGGTAAGTGCAATTGCTAATTCTGTCCTATCTAGAATGCAAGCTCCATGAGAGAAAGATTACTTTTGTCTGTACTGTTCACTGCTATTCCTAGCTCCTAGAGCAGTGACTGTCACAGACTAGACATTCAATTAGTAGATGTTGGATAGGAGAATAAATGAATTGGTATGCTGCTCTAACAAATTTCTAGAACTCTTCTGGAATGCCGTACATCCATCTTCACCTACCTGACTCTTAACCTTCAAGATCTAGATCAAAGACTACTTCTTCCATCAATGCTTCTTAAATTCTCAGGCTGGAGCTCTATAGAGTTAGTGAATATACACAATTCTAATATTAGTTTGGCTTTTGTAGGCTTGGAGGTAGCTACCATTTGCCACCACTGAGTTCCTCTTTTAACTTCATATATGGAAAACAGAGGAAACTGTCGCAAGTGATTACCCCAGTGCCACACAGATAGCAGCCAGTTACTGGCAGGAAACAGAAAAATTCCAGGCTTCCATCCCCAACCCAAGTACAGTAATCTTTCCATTTATATAAAGAGTAATGAATTATAAAGATTTAACACTCTGAATGCTAAAGGCTAATTATTATCTTTAAATGCACAGAGAGATGCAGCCATATGGTATACTTCCATAGGTCAAAATGTGAGAAAGTACAAGTGGGAAGGAGTTTAGACAGTTCACTAGAAAGACAATCTGTCTGTATATGTGATGAGGATAGTAAGAATGCAGTCAACAGTAAGTGCTTTTTTTTCTCTCTGTATTGCTGAAAATCCATGACAGACATAGTAGCTGATAAGACTGAGGAGCAGTGGGAGTCCGATCCAGCCCGTCTGAATGAAAGGATGAAACAAACGAAACAAACTTTTTGAAGCCAGAGCAGCAGTAATCCCTCTTGTACACATGTTAGTGAAGTTGGCCTTCCAGATATAGATTTGTAAAGAACAAAGTGGCAGCCCATGGATGGCAATGGGAAAACCAGGTTTATAGGCAAAAACCTCAGAAGGAAGGTGGCAAAAGGGAAGAGAATGAATTCACTGTGAAGGAAGAATCCGGCTGTCTATTGTTCATTGTTTTTGTTTTACCAAATACAATTTTGTTGCCCCCAAAATGTATTTTTAGAAGGATGGCAATATCTTTTGTATGAAGATATATGGTTGGAAAGTACTATGTTAAATTATATTCATTATCTCTTTGGATTCTCACAGCAATAGGAATTCTCACAGCAATTCCTAATATAGTAGGAATAAGCTATTATCTTATTTTTTTGGAAGGTTTTATACTTTTCCCAATATTATAAAGGAGGAAGCTGAAGCAGGAAAGTGGGGACTGTGGTAGTATCAGCACAATATGTTGAAGTCCTGGACTCTTTCAACTGTTAAGACACCCACCTAATGGCTTCCAGAGCTGATCTTATAATAACTTTTAATAGAGCCCCTATGATAACTATGCATTATTTTAACTGGCTCCAGAAATGTAGCATTTCCTTGCATCTCCTTTTCTTTTTCTCTCCCTCACTTTGTCTCTTCCCTATGTCTTCTCTCCTCCCTATACATTCCCTTGTTCTCTCTCTTGTTCTTGTGTCATTATTTTCTCTGTCTCTCTCACTGTTGCTCTCATACTGGTTTCCTTTCTATCCATTTTGTTCTCTCTTCATCTTTCTGTCTCTACTGGAGGAAGTTAAAGTGTAAGACTTTGATTTAATCAACTCTGATATGATTTTGAAATTTCAAAAGATTAGTAATGCTTGTTTTAGAACTCCAAAAACAAAATAATTATAGAAAAATCAAGATGCACAGATGCATACAAGTCCTATAATATGTGATAATAATTGTGATATTTTATTTCTAGGCCATGATTAATAAAAAGAAATAGGCCAGACACAGTGGCTCACACCTGTAATCCCAGCATTTTGGGAGGTCAAGGTGGGTGGATTATTTGAGGTCAGGAATTCAAGACCAGTCTGGCCAACATGGTTAAACCTGGCCTCTACTAAAAATACAAAAATTAGCCAGGCATGGTGGTGGGTGCCTGTAGTCCCAGCTACTCTGGAGGCTGAGGCAGGAGAATCACTTGAACCCAGGAGGCGGAGGTTGCAGTGAGCAGAGATCGTGCCACTGCACTCTGGCCTGGGCAACAGAGCAAGACTCCATCTAAATAATTAAATAGAAATAGACATAACACATACAAACTCCATTCAGACAATAGAATGATTACAAAGGGAGGGACATAATGAGTCTCAATGAAATATGTGAGAAAGACACTGAGAAACCAATGGTGCCTAAAATATAAACTGATGCTCATCTAAAAGCATTTCTCATATTAAGTCCTATTAGGTTATTACTAATAAAGCTTGTGTTGCATTTCTGTCATCATAGGTTCCTACTGACATTTTAATCATTCCGAATGACATCAAGAGCTAGATTCAATCCACAGTCCAGAAGCTTCTTATCAATAAGTGTAGAAGTTCAAACAATACTTATTTGTACTTATAGAACTATAAGGAAAATAGATAAATAAAAGCTAAAGTAGCACTGACTTATATTTCTGTTCCTTTTGCTTTACCTTGGAAGCTGGGCCATCACTGGAGGCAATTGTCCAGGGCTTTACAATACAAGCGTGCATTTGTTCAAAGTCACAGACCCTAAGCTGTTAAAAGGTACAGCTTATAATTCTTGGTTCTTGAACAAGGAAATTTCCTTTCCAGTTGTCAACTGTGAAGCAGTCAATTTGAAGTTCTCTTTTGCAATCTTTGCAATATATACAGCTTCATGGTTCCTGCCTGGAAGAAAAAAGGCAGCAGCTGGAGGAAGAGACTTGTTCTTAATTCTGAGCCTAAATTCTGTTCAGTTGCCATTTGCTGATAGAACCCATGTGTACCCAAACCTATGGTCAAAAAATATGTCTATGGCAAATTGTGATAGTTCACAAGTTCACAGGATGTGAAAAACAGGGCAGATAAGAATCTAGTGCTTCATGGTGCCACAGATGTCCAAAAGCAGAACAGATACTGTTGTTTAGCAGAATGCATGGGTCACCAGCTATAACAACTACCTAGTTAACTCTTACATCCTACTTTAAGTTTCTGCTTATTATGTTTATCAGCATCATGCAAAATCTTTTTGGATAGTGGATTCACTTATGCCATTTTAGGCTGCCCTATTTATCTTCTCTATTTCATCTACTACTTGGAACAAACACTCTGCGAGGAACACACTATGCTTAAGGCGAGAACTATGGCCAGTCACAAGTGAGAGGGCAAGATCACAACCTGAAATTTGGGAGCTGTTTTCACTCCATAAGCCACTGTTGTCTTAAATACTTATGATGTGGCCCAGAAAAGACAAACAGTCTTCTGAAAATATCTCTACAAAAAAAAAAAAAAAGGCCTTCTCCCCAGTACCTATAAAACATTCATAACACCTTCATTGTGCTGTAAATCCTTAGCAGGAGTTGATAACAGTGTATGAATTTTTAATGTAACATTTATAAATGGTTATTAAAACTATCCTTAAAGTAAAGTGTCAGTTTATTTTTAATTAACTGTTGGCTATTTAAGCTCCCAGATGGCCTGGGGAAAGACCAATAAGCCCACATGTCAATTATCCTCCCTCCTGCTCCATCTTTAACCCCTTATTGCTTGCTGTCACAAAGACCAATGCATGTAAGTTCTAAGAACTTAAATAAACTCCAGATTATGGTCTTTGGAACATTTTATTTCTTATAAAGTGGTCCTGCAATGTCTGTCACCTACCATGGCTACCATGAAACTTTGAATTAAGCACTACATGGTCTGCCCAAGTCCCAAGAGCCCAGACCAACTTCTACATACACATATGATCCAGCAAGAGAGAAAATTGGGGCAAAGAAGAGTGATAGGTGGGTTCTAGACTGCTAAACATGAGGCTTAAGATTTTAACTTAGGCTAAGTGACATCCTGCTTGTACGACCTTGAGCCAATTTCAGTTTCTTGCGATGTACTTCTTTATCTGCACACATAAAGCTGATGTAAATTGCTCTTATTTCCTCAAGAGGAAATATAAGCACCAAATTAAAAGCTGGGCATAATTTTTTTTTTTTTTTTTTTTTGGTGGGGAGATACAGAGGCTTGCTCTGTCACCCTGACTGGAGTGCAGTGGCATGATCTTGGCTCACTGCAACCTCCACCTCCCAGGTTCAAGCAATTCTTGTGCCTCAGACTCCCAAGTAGCTGAGACTACAGGTGTGTACCACTATGACTGGTTTTTTTTATTATTATTATTTTAGTAGAGATGGAGTTTCACCATGTTGGCCAAATTGGTCTCAAACTCCTGAGCTCAGGCGATCCAACTGCCTTGGTCTCCCAAAGTGCTAGGATTACAGGTGTAAGCCACTATGCCTGGCCTAAATTTTTAAAAATAAATTATAATAAGCCATCTATGCATGTGGTCTCATTTTTTCCAATTATTTGTTATGTTCTCGTGATCGTCTGGTATGGACTTCCTCAAATTCTGAGTTTGCCATTTCTTTCTAGAACCCAGAAATCAGGGAAACTCATTTTGTCAATATGCTTTAGACTTTGATTCTTTTTTCAGGCTGGAAAGATTATTTCACCCAGGGTACAAATTACGTCTGCATCATCCCTTGAGAATATCTGTATGGCTTCTGACCACAGTCCCAGGAGCAAGGAGCTTATTACACTTTATAATTAGGAAATCCAATTGTTAGAGAGATCAGTTTGGTTTTTTTTTAGCTTTCTTTTTGAGCCCCCAGATATGTTTGTGCCTCTGATTTCCAACAAGATGCTTGAAATGGACTTGCCTCGCTATTGGAAGTTCTGACTCTGACTCTACGTGTATCACATGCCCCATACCCAACATTCCTGGCTCTGTTTCATTTGCCTCAGGGGACAAACATTCCCCAGTCCAACATGGGGAATGTGAAAATCCAGGAATCTGGCATTCACAGGATCCATGTGAGTGCACATGCCTATGCTCATGTGTGTTAACATGTATTTGCACAAACATTCAAATGTCTAAGGTCAAAAACAAGGATTTGTTAATGTTCATTAGTAAATGGAAAATTAAGTTCCCTGGGAATTCACACATTCCTAAAATCACATTTAAAGCCTTTCATGGCCAGGCCTCAGGTGTGCCTCTAGTATTCATTTTCTTCACTTCAACTTTGCCTCTGTGGGGTCTAAGAAGACTGAATTACTTACCATTCCTCTGAATAAAACCCACTTGTTTTATGCCTCTTAGCAGTTGCACATTGTACCTCCTCTGCCAAGTATGTTCTTCATGTCCTTTTATACTGATCATTCTTCAATATTCCACTCAGGCGCTATCCTCTGGGAAGTCTTCCCTGACCATATAATCCTGTGATCACTCCTATTAAAGCATTTATCACATCACATGCGAATTTTCTGCTTACATTTTTGTTTTCTTCATGAGAGTGTGAGCTCTGCAAGAGCAGATAAAATGTCCTATTCTTCCATCACCCAGTTATAACACAGTGCTAGACGTGGAGCAGGCATTCAGTAATCATCTAGTGAATAAGAGTGCAAATTAAGTTTCAGTGTAGGCTTTGTAAATTCTGCTGATCATAGTTAAAGGTAAAAGGGTTAATTCTCTTTTGGATTATGCTATTGACCATTAACAAAGAGTTTATTTTGTGGTCAGGAATGATGAATGCATTTATTCTAATTTGGTTACAACAAATTTGCAGTGTTGGCAAAACCTCTGAGTTTTCACTAGAAGAAAACGGCATGGTAGGACTGGTTCGGGCTGTGACTGTAGATATGAGACTTTCCTAAGCATAAAATGACTAAAAGTTTGTGTAAAAGAAAAAAAGAATATGGAAGAGAAAACAGGACCTAAAGTTAAACATAGTAGATTGCCCACAGACTTTGTCTGATCTTTCTCCATTCTTAACTGAAATGATAGTGACTGACCAACAAAGAGCTAAACATATGGAGTAAAAGCAAATGAGAAAAAAGGTGATGGATAATGGGGAATATCAATACAATTATGGAAGGTAGTGACCAATTTAGCCTGTGAGAGAAAGCTGAGTAATTGGCATTATGAAAACCTGACGAGAATCACGAATTAGAGGTGACAGGTACCTCTGACTTCAAAGGTAATGGGTGGAGCTGGAAACAGAAGGGCTGGCTGAAAGCCTGTGAGAGGCCCAGAAAAACTCCTTCAAAGCAGGCCACTTGGTTCCTGCCACTCCCCTCCCCTGAAATAAGATAGAATACTATGTACCTTAAAAGACTGAATCAGTGGGACTCCATTCTCAGGGACACTAGACAAAACTGAGAAAAAAAAAAAAAAAAGCAGATGCATAGAAGACAGATGTATTGATTAGAAGTCTGCCACTACTTGGCTTCCAGAATGCCAAAAGCAAGGCTTATGTCTCTCAGACATTCATCTTTGGGAAAAGTGACTGATTTAATGGAAAAACCCATGTAAGCAGACATTTACCAGCATATTGGCAGTTCTGGCACAACTCGCCTTACAGTGAAACCTACCAGTTGACAAGTCACACTCTTATATACTGTTCTGAGGAAGCTCCTTAGATAGATAAAAAGATAAATATGAAGATAAAATTGACGTCCACATAAAAGAAAAATACCAAAACAAATACATTTTAGAAAAGAAACTTTGAGTGAATAGAAATAATGTAGAAAACAAAAAAATAATATCTGGGAAAATATAATAACTGTTCTTTAGAGGGGAAAATATTTAATCTATGAAACAGAAAAAAAGATGACATAAAATTAATAGAGAAAAATACATCTTGAAAACTGAAAATAGGCCTGGCGTGGTGGCTCATCCCTGTAATCCCAGCACTTTGGGAGGCCGAGGCGGGTGGATCACAGGTCAAGAGATCGAGACCATACTGGCCAACATGGTGAAACCCCGTCTCTACTAAAAATACAAAAATTAGCCAGGCTTGGTGGCATGTGCCTGTAATTCCAGCTACTCAGGAAGCTGAGGCAGGAGAATCACTTGAGCCCAGGAGGCAGAGGTTGCAGTGAGCCAAGATTGCGCCACTGCACTCCAGCCTGGTGACAGAGCGAGACTCTGTCTCAAAAAAACAAAGAAAAAGTGAACATAAGTAGAAAAAATACAAAGAAGGATGCAATGTTAAGGTCAAGAAAATCTCCCAGAAGTAACTAAAAGCATAAATATAATATGGGAAAAAAAGACAAAATTGAAGACTAATAGAAAAAAATTATAATCTGACCCAAGAAAATTACAAATAACAGGAAAAAGAGAAAGAAAAGTATTTACCAAATAAATAGTGTAACAAAGGACCCACGGAGTACTCAGCATGTCATAGCATTATCGTTATAAGATTTCAGAACATGATGAATGAAATGCTCTAAGAGATATAGATTATATAGAAGGGACTCACTAAAAACAACATTGGCCTCTACCAGACAGTGGAGCAATATCATAAAAGTCCTGAGAGGATAATTTCAAACCTACGATTCTATAGGCAAGTCATTATTATTAAAAACAATTTTTTCAGGCATACAGAAACTCAAAAACTTAACTCCTAGTTCCACTTTATCAGGAGGATGGAGAATGTATGACACACAAATGAGAGAGTAATCCAAGAAAGTAGATGCAAGAATCAGGAAACAGAAGATCCAACAGCAAAGGGGTGAAAGATACAAGGGTTGAGAAGAGACCTGGGTCAGAAATTGCGAGCAGCTGCTGAACCAACAGTAGGAACTAGAGAAGGTGGAGATGGCAGGTGGCTCCTGGACAGAGAAATGGAAAAGGAACCTACACGTTAACATGGTGTGATGCATTTTAGAACATTTAGAAAAACATTTGAGAATGCATTAGTAATAAGAACATAGAAAAGTAAGCCAATGAAAATAAAATGAGTCAATTGTTCATTTCCAGAGAAGTTATATATATATATAAAATGTGTATGTATATATATGATATATATAAAGCATGTATATATAAAAGTTATATATATGTATACATACACACATACATACACAATAACATATATACACAAAGCACACACATGATTAGAGTATACTATATATTTCAGCTGTAGAAACAATCGCAGAATAAATTATAACTATAAATTTAATATAAAAGTTAATATAACTATATTGGGAGGATAGGGAAAATAACTTAAATTGATGGATTATATAAGAAAACTAAATTTTTTTTTTGTCGGAGTATGAATTCAAGATGGCTAAGCATTTTTATAAACAAATGAAACAGTGTACCCATATGTCTTAGAAATATGGAGATAAATACTTAAGAAACCATTTAAAAATGTTGAAATAAGTTAGCGCTGGGGATAAATGGAGTAGAAACTAAATGTTTAAAAGCTTGAATTATTGACTTTTTTGTAGTGTTCATTTTATTATTTTTAAACTCATGTTCAAAAGTATACTTGATACAGGCACTAGAGATAACAGAAATAAAGAGGCCAGGCAATACTCAACTCCTTGTGGATATTATATTATTATGGAGATAAATATTTAAAATATACATTAAAGAGATAGCTTCAGGCAGTGATTAGTTTCCATAAAGAAAATAAAAATAGGAAATGCATAGGATGTGGGTGGAAATAGATTAAATCTGCTAGTTTAAAAAAAAAAAAAAAAGTCATGGTTGACCTAAAATTCCAGCTAGATGATGATTATAGGAGACACACTTCAAGCTGTTAAGATAATTTTAAGTTAAAGAAGGAGTAAAAAAGTTATATTCATCAAAAACTGACCAATAACCCTGTCATAGCTATATGTATTTCAGAAAAAGTATAGAATAGATTTTAAGAAAAAAATATTAGGAATGAAGTGACTCATTTTTATAGTGAAAAAGTGAGTTAGTCACCATGAAGAACAGCTCTGAACATGTACACAAATAATAAAAGAACCCCAAAATGAACAAAGCAAAAAATAGAAAAATGAGAATAAATTGATAAAAATCCCTATCAATTTGGAGGCAACAGAACTATTAACTTTTGAAACCATACATACTTGGTTTAAATATATTAATTAAAGATAGGGAGGGCAAAATACTTGGAGAAATACCACATCTAGAAAGGTGAAGGAGTAATCAGAAAGTAAAAACAGGATCATTTACATTCTCATGATAAGATGGAGAGGATGGAATTGCCAAAAAACGAGGGTGGGGGTTGGAGGAGTGAGAAGCGCCTCAGAGATGTCAAGTTGGGATAAGAACAGAGTAAACATTGTTTGTTCACTAATGGGCCATCAATAGCTGTTTCAGAAGCTCACCTGGGGCCACTTAGGATTCTGACTGGGAAAGGTTTTCAGATAAGTCAAGGATGTAACCTCTCCCGTTTCAGACACATCTGCCCTCTGATCATTATTTCTCTGATCCACTCCGCCATAGTCAGTTTCAGACTTTTCCGATGTTGTAGGTAAGCAACAGGGATCTGCTATTTTTCTGAGGGAGCAATCCATCTACAAGTGTTTAAAGAGTTTCTCCTGTGCTTTGCATACTGGCTTGATTTGTTTTGAAAAAAGAAACTCATGGTCTTTACTATTGTGGGGACATTTAGCAATTTAGTGCAGAAGGCCACATCAGAAGAAATAAAAGAACTATAGATGGGCACAAAGAGTTAAGTGATAAAATTAGCGATTTAGATGTGAGCTATTATAAAAGCTCCTGAGAGCCAAAATAGCTGAGAAACCCCACAAAAGGAGTCTAGGCCTGAACTGAGATTTGAGGGTATTATGGAGGGACAAGAGGGAAAAGGTAATGAAGGCACGGAAGGAATTGCTTTAGGAGACAATGTTGACTGTGTTTCTCCAGAAACATATGCCTATATCCAGAAACACAAAACCCGTGTCTGGGTGAATGTGAGCCTCATCACTTTATTCTAGTTTCAGCTCTGCCATTCAGCTATTGTATGATTTTGGACAAATCCAACTTTCTTAGGTCTAAATGGCAATAAATAAACCTATTGCATCACCTAGGGATGATGGCTCTTTTAGTATTGTTTGAAATGCTTGTTTCCCGGTGCCATAAAGAAATAGCACTTGAACATAAATTTAATTTACTTGCAAGGCCATTTTTACTTCTTGCAGAAAGGGTACACTCGCCAGCAGTTTTGCCACGAGAGCACACCAAACAAAGGAGATAGGGTCATTTATAACCTGACGTGTCCACCCTACTGCTGTGTCCGGTTTCCATTGACTGGAACAGGACCTCACATTCTGTATTTGTTCTGACTGGCTAGCAACTTAGAACTTTTTAAAAGAGGCAAAGGCAGAAGAGAACAAAGGAAGGAGGAAGTAACTTGTGGAATGCTGCAAAAGATAAAAACACCTTCAAATAAGGAAGAGGAACAGGCTATGACCTAATGCTTGCTTGGACCAGTATAAGCATGCCAGGGCAAATATTTACGCTACATTGTGGGAGCTAAGAACATAAAGTGCATTGATTTCTTTATCACGGCTAGCAGATATTTAAGAATGTTAGCACAGTTCTTTGAATAAATTTTGCATGTAAGAGAAGTTAATATTTATTCCTAATTAAATGGGGAGGAAAGTCTTTGAAGAGGAACCTCTATTTTACTTTTTACAGTATTATAAAATGGGGCAAATAAGGGAGCAGTGATGGGGGTTGGGTTGTTGGACTTGGTGACTGCCTTTTATCATTAATTCAATCCAAGTCATTCATTCATTCAATACACATATGTTAGGCTACTCAGGTTTTGGAGTGGAATAAGACATTGTCTCATGTAAGATAGACATTATGCAATTAATTACTCAGTTGATTATATAAATCCTTAGCATGCACATCAGAGGTTGCATTATCTGCTTTCTACTCACCTCTACTGCCCATGTCTTGGAGCCCTTGAGGAGTCATCCCCTAGGCCTTCTTTCATTTCCATGACGTGCTCTGCTTCTTCCCTGCTCAGAGACTTGGGGCACTTCAATTTCTTTCTGTTTCTTTTCACTCCTCCTCCTACTTCAGATCTTAGTTAAAATGTCCACACCACAGGGAAGCTTTTCCTGAAATCCAGGGTGGAGTCAGGTTACCCCATAGCATCTTATGACTCTCCATTGGAGCAGTAACCAGAAGTTGTAAATACAAATTAAATAATGTGATTCAATTTCTGTATTTCTCTGCTAGAATATATGCCCTAGGAGAGCAGGAATATTTTTGTTATTGTAACTCTAGGCTTTGTATGATGCCTGCCTATAATAAGCCTTCAATACACATTTTCTAAATGCCTGGTCAGACATTCGTAAAAGCTATTTTCAGAATTTTGGTCATAAGCAACTATTCATCCCCATGAATCTCTAATTTTCTTTAACAACCGGTTACAGATCCATCTTCTCCAGGTTTATCTAACCATCCCTGATTCTATTTTTATATACTTGCAGGTTCTTTAAGTTATTGCAGAAATGTCAGACCCAGAACCAAATTATATTATCTTTGTCCATTATTACCAGGAGTCAAAGACTTTTCTTATTCTACTTTATTTTTTGATTTACTGGTAAAATTGGGAGGCAAGGAGAAAGTCTACTCTAATAGGGGCGTTTACTGCAGTATAGAAATAACTGGTAATTATGCTCTTTAAATGAACTTGACTCTGTGGCTCATGTAAGGTTTTGCTAAGTGCCCTGGGCCCAGCTGAGACTAATTAGGCCTGCATTAAATATTAAAGCTTTCTGACACCCAACTTTTGACAGTGACAGAAGAAAAGAAATCCTGTAACCTAATCTGAACCCAACAGGAGTAATTTATGTTCCCTTCTTATAACAAAAGAAAATCCAATTATGTTGCTGGCTGGCAGATATATTTAAAGCAGAAATTAATGTAAAAAATACATAAACACACAGACACACAGAGTACACAATAAATGTACTCTATTTAAAATAAAATATACTACATTTAAAATAACACAATAATGTCAACAGATAGTCCTGTTTGCCACCAACTACATCAAATGCCTGTTGATTTTTTTTTTCTTTATTATTATTATTATTATTATTATACTTTAGGCTCTATGGTACATGTGCGCAACGTGCAGATAAGTTACATATGTATACATGTGCCATGCTGGTGCGCTGCACCCACCAACTCGTCATCTATCATTAGGTATATCTCCCAATGCTATCCCTCCCCCCTCCCCCCACCCCACAACAGTTCCCGAAGTGTGATGTTCCCCTTCCTGTGTCCATGTGTTCTCATTGTTCAATTCCCACCTATGAGTGAGAATATGCGGTGTTTCATTTTTTGTTCTTGCGGTAGTTTACTGAGAATGATGATTTCCAATTTCATCCATGTCCCTACAAAGGACATGAACTCATCATTTTTTATGGCTGCATAGTATTCCATGGTGTATATGTGCCACATTTTCTTAATCCAGTCTATGATTGTTGGACATTTGGGTTGGTTCCAAGTCTTTGCTATTGTGAATAATGCCGCAATAAACATACGTGTGCATGTGTCTTTATAGCAGCATGATTTATAGTCCTTTGGGTATATACCCAGTAATGGGATGGCTGGGTCGAATGGAATTTCTAGTTCTAGATCCCTGAGGAATCGCCACACTGACTTCCACAAGGGTTGAACTAGTTTACAGTCCCACCAACAGTGTAAAAGTGTTCCTATTTCTCCACATCCTCTCCAGCACCTGTTGTTTCCTGACTTTTTAATGATTGCCATTCTAACTGGTGTGAGATGGTATCTCATTGTGGTTTTGATTTGCATTTCTCTGATGGCCAGTGATGGTGAGCATTTTTTCATGTGTTTTTTGGCTGCATAAATGTCTTCTTTTGAGAAGTGTCTGTTCATATCCTTCGCCCACTTTTTGATGGGGTTGTTTGTTTTTTTCTTGTAAATTTGTTTGAGTTCATTGTAGATTCTGGATATTAGCCCTTTGTCAGATGAGAAGGTTGCGAAAATTTTCTCCCATTTTGTAGGTTGCCTGTTCACTCTGATGGTAATTTCCTTTGCTGTGCAGAAGCTCTTTAGTTTAATTAGATCCCATTTGTCAATTTTGGCTTTTGTTGCCATTGCTTTTGGTGTTTTAGACATGAAGTCCTTGCCCATGCCTATGTCCTGAATGGTAATGCCTAGGTTTTCTTCTAGGGTTTTTATGGTTTTAGGTCTAACATTTAAGTCTTTAATCCATCTTGAATTGATTTTTGTATAAGGTGTAAGGAAGGGATCCAGTTTCAGCTTTCTACATATGGCTAGCCAGTTTTCCCAGCACCATTTATTAAATAGGGAATCCTTTCCCCATTTCTTGTTTTTCTCAGGTTTGTCAAAGATCAGATAGCTGTAGATATGTGGCATTATTTCTGAGGGCTGTGTTCTGTTCCATTGATCTATATCTCTGTTTTGGTACCAGTACCATGCTGTTTTGGTTACTGTAGCCTTGTAGTATAGTTTGAAGTCAGGTAGTGTGATGCCTCCAGCTTTGTTCTTTTGGCTTAGGATTGACTTGGCGATGCGGGCTCTTTTTTGGTTCCATATGAACTTTAAAGTAGTTTTTTCCAATTCTGTGAAGAAAGTCATTGGTAACTTGATGGGGATGGCATTGAATCTGTAAATCACCTTGGGAAGGATGGCCATTTTCATGATATTGATTCTTCCTACCCATGAGCATGGAATGTTCTTCCATTTGTTTGTATCCTCTTTTATTTCCTTGAGCAGTGGTTTGTAGTTCTCCTTGAAGAGGTCCTTCACATCCCTTGTAAGTTGGATTCCTAGGTATTTTATTTTCTTTGAAGCAATTGTGAATGGGAGTTCACTCATGATTTGGCTCTCTGTTTGTCTGTTATTGATGTATAAGAATGCTTGTGATTTTTGTACATTGATTTTGTATCCTGAGACTTTGCTGAAGTTGCTTATCAGCTTAAGGAGATTTTGGGCTGAGACAATGGGGTTTTCTAGATATACTATCATGTCATCTGCAAACAGGGACAATTTGACTTCCTCTTTTCCTAATTGAATACCCTTGATTTCCTTCTCTTGCCTAATTGCCCTGGCCAGAACTTCCAACACTATGTTGAATAGAAGTGGTGAGAGAGGGCATCCCTGTCTTGTGCCAGTTTTCAAAGGGAATGCTTGCAGTTTTTGCCCATTCAGTATGATATTGGCTGTGGGTTTGTCATAAATAGCTCTTATTATTTTGAGATATGTCCCATCAATACCTAATTTATTGAGAGTTTTTAGCATGAAGGGTTGTTGAATTTTGTCAAAGGCCTTTTCTGCATCTATTGAGGTAATCATGTGGTTTTTGTCTTTGGTTCTGTTTATATACTGGATTACATTTATTGATTTGCATATATTGAACCAGCCTTGCATCCCAGGGATGAAGCCCACTTGATCATGGTGGATAAGCTTTTTGATGTGCTGCTGGATTCGGTTTGCCAGTATTTTATTGAGGATTTTTGCATCAATGTTCATCAAGGATATTGGTCTAAAATTCTCTTTTTTTGTTGTGTCTCTGCCAGGCTTTGGTATCAGGATGATGCTGGCCTCATAAAATGAGTTAGGGAGGATTCCCTCTTTTTCTATTGATTGGAATAGTTTCAGAAGGAATGGTACCAGCTCCTCCTTGTACCTCTGGTAGAATTCGGCTGTGAACCCATCTGGTCCTGGACTTTTTTTGGTTGGTAAGCTATTGATTATTGCCACAATTTCAGCTCCTGTTATTGGTCTATTCAGAGATTCAACTTCTTCCTGGTTTAGTCTTGGGAGGGTGTATGTGTTGAGGAATTTATCCATTTCTTCTAGATTTTCTAGTTTATTTGCGTAGAGGTGTTTGTAATATTCTCTGATGGTAGTTTGTATTTCTGTGGGATCGGTGGTGATATCCCCTTTATCATTTTTTATTGCATCTATTTGATTCTTCTCTCTTTTTTTCTTTATTAATCTTGCTAGAGGTCTATCAATTTTGTTGATCCTTTCAAAAAACCAGCTCCTGGATTCATTGATTTTTTGAAGGGTTTTTTGTGTCTCTATTTCCTTCAGTTCTGCTCTGATTTTAGTTATTTCTTGCCTTCTGCTAGCTTTTGAATGTGTTTGCTCTTGCTTTTCTAGTTCTTTTAATTGTGATGTTAGGGTGTCAATTTTGGATCTTTCCTGCTTTCTCTTGTGGGCATTTAGTGCTATAAATTTCCCTCTACACACTGCTTTGAATACATCCCAGAGATTCTGGTATGTTGTGTCTTGGTTCTCGTTGGTTTCAAAGAACATCTTTATTTCTGCCTTCATTTCGTTATGTACCCAGTAGTCATTCAAGAGCAGGTTGTTCAGTTTCCACGTAGTTGAGCGGTTTTGAGTGAGATTCTTAATCCTGAGTTCTAGCTTGATTGCACTGTGATCTGAGAGACAGTTTGTTATAATTTCTGTTCTTTTACATTTATTGAGGAGAGCTTTACTTCCAAGTATATGGTCAATTTTGGAATAGGTGTGGTGTGGTGCTGAAAAAAATGTATATTCTGTTGATTTGGGGTGGAGAGTTCTGTAGATGTCTATTAGGTCTGCTTGGTGCAGAGCTGAGTTCAATTCCTGGGTATCCTTGTTGACTTTCTGTCTCGTTGATCTGTCTAATGTTGACAGTGGGGTGTTAAAGTCTCCCATTATTAATGTGTGGGAGTCTAAGTCTCTTTGTAGGTCACTCAGGACTTGCTTTATGAATCTGGGTGCTCCTGTATTGGGTGCATATATATTTAGGATAGTTAGCTCTTCTTGTTGAATTAATCCCTTTACCATTATGTAATGGCCTTCTTTGTCTCTTTTGATCTTTGTTGGTTTAAAGTCTGTTTTATCAGAGACTAGGATTGCAACCCCTGCCTTTTTTTGTATTCCATTTGCTTGGTAGATCTTCCTCCATCCTTTTATTCTGAGCCTATGTGTGTCTCTGCACGTGAGATGGATTTCCTGAATACAGCACACTGATGGGTCTTGAGTCTGTATCCAATTTGCCAGTCTGTGTCTTTTAATTGGAGCATTTAGTCCATTTACATTTAAAGTTAATATTGTTATGTGTGCATCTGATCCTGTCATTATGATGTTAGCTGGTTATTTTGCTCATTAGTTGGTGCAGTCTATTCCTAGTCTCGATGGTCTTTACATTTCGTTTTGTCGCCTGTTGATTGTTTTGCTATAAACTTGTGTTTGGTTGGGAAATAGGTTTTTGCCAGTAAATAATATAGCGTAGGGGCATGGAGTCAGCATGAGCCTTTGGATAGTAAAAATATAATAATGCCACTTTCACATAGAAAAGGCTGATTGTATGTAGACCTCATTTACAATCCATCTCCAGAAGATATCTTTTTGTTCCTTCAATTACTGAGTTTGTAAAGGGACAATCTGCTCTTGCTCACAGGTGGGGGCCAGCCCAAGGTCAGGAACCGTGGTCTAAGTCCCAGCTTTATTCTTAGTTGGAGGAGTGGCCTTAGGTATGTCACAGGGCCCGTTAGGCCTTTTGGTTGTCGTTTTCATAAAAGGCAGCTTGTCTTGCTGCTGACAATCATCTTTGAGAGTGTTAGACTTAAATGAGATCCTGCAGTAGTTTTCACCCTCCACAGGTAGCAAAATCTTTACTCTAAACAAATTGTACTTGATTTCTTGATGCTAAAACAAAAGAAAAACCTGGAATTTTATTACTACAAACATATTTTATAAGCCCTCATGTATATTTTTTACTTTTTTTGGAGCCCTTCAGTAAGAAAAACAAAACAGCTTTTAATGTAATGTTTTCACAATGGCAAAGTTCAAACATAGACAAAGGCAGAGGCAATGGTATGATAAAGCACCAGGCACCCATCACCCAGATTCAATAATTACCAATTCTTAATCAACCCAGTTTCAGCTCTCCACCTCACACCCCACTTTTTAAAAGACAGATCCTCCCTCATTAGATTAGTTCATTCACAAATACGTTATATGACCTTGAAAATATAAGTGCTCCTTTAATCATTGTGATATCAAATTCAAAATTAGCATTAATTCTCAAATAACTAGGGCTATTTTGATGAGCAAAAATATCTAGGAAGGAACAAGAGATCTTAAAGGGTCATCATTCCTATGTCAAAAATCCTGTTTGTTTTTAAAATATATATTTTTGCTGTAAAATATACAATCCTGATTGGCATACGGAAGTACTTTCAAATACTAACAATCTCAGTAATGTACCAGGCAAAATTGAGACTATTTTTAAATGAGCAGGATTGGTAAAAGAACTTAAATGCTACCTTTTACACCAAAATAAGTTAATTTAGCAGCTAAAGTTAAGAATCTTAATTTTCTCACTTTGTTAAAATATGACTTGGGATTCATGCTATTTATTATCTTTATTTTTATTATAATTTTTGAGAAATTATTTCATGTACCACAAAGACTAATATAATGTTTCACACAAACTATGCCCTCAATATGTATATATTGGATGAGAAATGAATAAATAAAAAATTATATTGTAGGCCAGGCACGGTGGCTCATGCCTGTAATCCCAGCACTTTGGGAGGCCGAGGCGGGCAGATCAACTGAGGTGAGAAGTTTAAGACCAGCCTGGCCAACATGGTGAAATCCCGTCTCTACTAAAAATACAAACATTAGCGGGGCATGGTGGCTCATGCCTGTAGTCTCAGCTACTCGGGAGGCTGAGTCTGAAGAATGGCTTGAACCCTGGAGGCAGAGGTTGCAGTAGCTGAGATAGCACCATTGCACTCCAGCCTGGGCAACAGAGCGACACTCCATCTCAAAAAAAAAAAGATATATATATATATATTTTTATTGTACTTTAAGTTTTAGGGTACATGTGTACAATGTGCAGGTTTGTTACATATGTATACATGTGCCATGTTGGTGTGCTGCACCCATTAACTCATCATTTAACATTAGGTATATCTCCTAATGCTATCCCTCCCCCCTCCCCACACCCCACAACAGGCCCCAGAGTGTGATGTTCCCCTTCCTGTGTCCATGTGTTCTCATTGTTCAATTCCCACCTATGAGTGAGAACATGCGGTGTTTGGTTTTTTGTCCTTGCAATAGTTTGCTGAGAATGATGGTTTCCAGCTTCATCCATGTCCCTACAAAGGACATGAACTCATCATTTTTTATGGCTGCATAGTATTCCATGGTGTATATGTGCCACATTTTCTTAATCCAGTCTATCATTGTTGGACATTTGGGTTGGTTCCAAGTCTTTGCTATTGTGAATAATGCCGCAATAAACATACGTGTGCATGTGTCTTTATAGCAGCGTGATTTATAATCCTTTGGGTATATACCCAGTAATGGGATGGCTGGGTCAAATGGTATTTCTAGTTCTAGGTCCCTGAGGAATCACCACACTGACTTCCACAAGGGTTGAACTAGTTTACAGTCCCACCAACAGTGTAAAAGTGTTCCTATTTCTCCACATCCTCTCCAGCACCTGTTGTTTCCTGACTTTTTAATGATCACCATTCTAACTGGCATGAGATGTTATCTCATTGTGGTTTTGATTTGCATTTCTCTGATGGCCAGTGATGATGAGCATTTTTTCATGTGTCTGTTGGCTGCATAAGTGTCTTCTTTGGAGAAGTGTCTGTTCATATCCTTTGCCCACTTGTTGATGGGGTTTTTTTTTTTTTCTTGTAAATTTGTTTGAGTTCATTGTAGATTCTGGATATTAGCCCTTTGTCAGATGAGTAGATTGCAAAAATTTTCTCCCATTGCGTAGGTTGCCTGTTCACTCTGATGGTAGTTTCTTTTGCTGTGCAGAAGCTCTTTAGTTTAATTAGATCCCATTTGTCAATTTTGGCTTTTGTTGCCATTGCTTTTGGTGTTTTAGACGTGAAGTCCTTGCCCATGCCTTTGTCCTGAATGGTATTGCCTAGGTTTTCTTCTAGGGTTTTTATGGTTTTAGGTCTAACATTTAAGTCTTTAATCCATCTTGAATTAATTTTTGTATAAGGTGTAAGGAAGGGATCCAGTTTCAGCTTTCTACATATGGCTAGTCAGTTTTCCCAGCACCATTTATTAAATAGGGAATCCTTTCCCCATTTCTTGTTTTTGTTGAGTTTGTCAAAGATCAGATAGTTGTAGATATGTGGCATTATTTCTGAGGGCTGTGTTCTGTTCCATTGGTCTATATCTCTGTTTTGGTACCAGTACCATGCTGTTTTGGTTACTGTAGCTTTGTAGTATAGTTTGAAGTCAGGTAGCATGATGCCTCCAGCTTTGTTCTTTTGGCTTAGGATTGACTTGGCGATGTGGGCTCTTTTTTGGTTCCATATGAACTTTAAAGTAGTTTTTTCCAATTCTGTGAAGAAAGTCATTGGTAACTTGATGGGGATGGCATTGAATCTATAAATTACCTTGGGCAGTATGGCTATTTTCACAATATTGATTCTTCCTACCCATGAGCATGGAATGTTCTTCCATTTGTTTGTATCCTCTTTTATTTCATTGAGCAGTAGTTTGTAGTTCTCCTTGAAGAGGTCCTTCATGTCCCTTGTAAGTTGGATTCCTAAGTATTTTATTCTCTTTGAAGCAATTGTGAATGGGAGTTCACTCATGATTTGGCTCTCTGTTTGTCTGTTATTGGTGTATAGGAATGCTTGTGATTTTTGCACATTGATTTTGTATCCTGAGACTTTGCTGAAGTTGCTTATCAGCTTAAGAAGATTTTGGGCTGAGACGATGGGGTTTTCTAGATATACAATCATGTCATCTGCAAACAGGGATGATTTGACTTCCACTTTTCCTAGCTGAATACCATTTATTTCCTTCTCCTGCCTGATTGCCCTGGCCAGAACTTCCAACACTATGTTGAATAAGAGTGATGAGACAGGGCATCCCTGTCTTGTGCCAGTTTTCAAAGGGAATGCTTCCAGTTTCTGCCCATTCAGTATGATATTGGCTGTGGGTTTGTCAGAGTGCCTCTCCTCCTCCAAAGGAACACAGCTCCTCACCAGCAATGGAAAAACAGATATTTTAATCAAATATTTGTAGAAAATAAGATATCTATGAAAAAACCTTAAAATCACTGGAATCCTAAAAGAACAAAAAAACTTAAAACAATGAAATGAATAAATCGAAGACAATTTCATTATTATTTTATTACTTTCTAATTAAAACTTGTTTACTGGATGTATCCACATACCCTTCTCTAACTCTTCCCCATCAAATTTTCTGAAATTTGAAAATAAAGAGAAATGATCTGTAGTGCACAAAGATAAAGAAGAGGAAATGAGATTGTCCAGGAGAGAAAGTTTAAGAATTAAGAGGACTGAGTTCCAGACTCTCCTCGGCCATCACTGACCTTAGGATCCTGGCTGGCCATTTCTATCCATGGGACCCCAGTAATGTAATGCAGTCAGGGATCAAATACCATAATTGTTCTTGCCTCTTTGGAGTCTCAATTTTGTGATTCTCAGTATAGGGATGGGACAAGCTAGTTACTTAGTTTTGAGTAAGGTACATCACTTGGAAAAATAACTTTTCAGTAGCATTTTAAGGATCTGTCTGAAAACTTGGGGACAACTTAAAGTTAGCATCAGCCCATCTCTCCAAATCGGGCTGCCACACTAGTGTTAAAAATAATTAGTGTGTGAGTAGTCCTGGAGCACATTGGAACTGCACAGTAAGGAGGGCCTTTCTGAGTTTATTGGAAGAGAGAGTGATCTCCCTATGAAAGAGTGGTATACTTAGTGTGGAAGATATTACAACTCATCATTCCCTTGCTTGAGTACAGCAGCCTTCAGAACCAGACATATTTATTTATTTTCCCATTTCCTTTCCCCACCCGCTCTGCTAAAGCACATTATGAAATTATGAAAAAGCCATTTTCTATCCAAAGGCAGCTGGTTGCCACGGGTTACGAGAGCCTTTTCTGTCCCCAGTGTGATTTTGCTGACCGAAACCGTCATAGGAGGAAAGGATTGAAGAAGGATGGGAAAGTGAGGCTGCGGATCAAATCCCAGCACCCTCCCCGCTCATCTCCTCCAGACATAGGGCTGTGTCGGGATGCCACTTCCAAAGCCCAAGTGTCTCACACAGGCCTAGCAGGGAATATGAACGCATCTGAGGCAAGGTAGTTGGGGGAAGACAGGGTAAGGAAGTGATCAGTTAGATGCCTGGAGAGATATTTCAGATGATGAGATGACTAAAAAGGTTACAATATGTTGGAAGATGGAAAGCAGCTTATTATAGATTCTCTCTCCTTCTCTCCCCTTCTCTTCCTCCTCCTGCACCCCTCCCCCTGTACTATTTTAGAATAATAGCAAATTAGAGTTGGAAGTCAGTACAGTTTTACATTTCATATTGAATTATATCCATATCCTCCTACCTCAATAATAGCTCATTCAAGCTCTGTTTGAATTCTTAGACCGACATGGAACTCACTCCTTCCTAAGCATTCTGTTGGGAGATTATTTGCATTAATATTGATAATAAAATCAAATATTTATTGGATCTGGGCTACATCCTGGTCTATGAAATAATTGCCTTCATTTTAACCTTACAAATAATTAATGAGTTTGGGTTATTATATACCTGTTTCTCACACGAGTAAATTAAGGCCTAAGTTTATATATCAAGAATCAACATTTTAAGGAGTCCAAATCCTTAAACTTCGGCCCTTTTAGCTGTGTTATTCTGCTTATTATATACTTTTCTTTCCATTTCTCTCTCTTTTCAGGCATATATCTCTATTACTTCAGTTTCATGTTTTCATTTCTCTCACCTTCCTGGTGATTTTCTATACCTCTCCCTTTGTTAATGTCTTTTTTAAACTCCCATGCCCTGAATTGTTTATTTAGTTGAGGTAGTCTTATCACTGAAAGAAATAGCCCCTTCTCTATTCTCCAAATTTTACTTCTATTAATTCATTTGAAAGCAAATACCTTTTTCGGGCCTTCACATATATTACATTTCTGAACTCTCTTGAGTCAGCTGAAAGCCCCAAGCCTACTTCATCCATGCTGAGTTTAACTTATGCTCTTCCTATCTTTTTTAGTTTTCTTAAGTGGGTAGTGGCAGATGCTTATATTTCTTCATGTGAAATTTTATCTAATTGGTTAGTTTTATCATTCTAGTTCTGGAGACCTCCTTAGACACTAATTTTTTTCATGTAACATTCAATTTCTTCAGCGAACTGTGACTTAATTCATGTCATGAATAAAAATGTAATGATAATTATACAGAATGTGGACAAGGATGGAATGTCATGTCCAGAGATCTAAACCTGGCAAGGATCATAAATTTGTCTTCCAGATTAGCTAATAAAAGGATATTGGAACAGGACACTTAAGGAAAATGTGCTTTGGGGAGGAGGTTGGCTCAAAATTGCATCAGTTTTTAGACATATGGCTGCTGGCAGGGTAGAGCAAAACATTCTAGACTGTGAACTACGGCTGCAGACGTCACATCCTGTGCAGATGCAGACTCTGTTTACATAATATTAACATGTTTTCTAAATTACTTTTAAAATCAAGTAAACGTTAATTCACCTAGCAAATACTTAACCAGCACTGACCAGGTAGATATTAAGAGATATATTTATTTAAAAGCATCTGTTTATTGTACAAATATTTGTCATAGTTTTTTCCCTGCTCTCATGGAGCTTAAAGAGTAATGAGGGAATAAAAATCAATCCCCAAATTGATTTGATAAGTCACATAGAGAAACATAATTGGGTTTTTAAGAGAGAAGAGGGTAGGTGGACTAAGTTAGATTAATAATTCAGAATGCTTCTTTAAGGAACATTTAAAGTGAGAACTGAAGGATGTATACTCTTAATTGGAAAAAAACGTGGAAAGAAGGATGTTTCTGGCAGAAGATTGTGAGGAAGAGGCTAAAAAATTCAAAGAACTAAAAGAGTACTAAAATAGATGAAGGGCAGTGAGTGAGGAGGCTGGTGAAATGTAAGGTGTGAAATGCACACAGGGCTAGGTCACATAGAGCTTTTCCATAAGGAATTTGTATGTTATGCTAAGTCTAATGAGAATCTGTAGAAGGGTTTAAGAAAAATATTTGACTTAATGAGATTTATGTTTAAAGAAGATAGCTTTGGCTGTGATGTAGCAATAAAGGAAGTTAGAAATAAAAATAAGATCAGTTAAGAAGTACTATAGAGCCAGAGGTCAGGGGAAAGGGCTAGTAAGAGTTTGCATTTGTGCAGTGCAGATTAAAAGTAGACAATATTGAGAGCTACTTTGCAGGTAAATTTTATGAGACTTGGGATTGCATTGCATGTAGATGGTAAGTGAGGGGCATGTCAAAAATAATAAAATTACAATAGCCATAGATTTCTTTTGTTAAGAATGTATAGCCTTGTCAGGGAGAAAATATGCATACCAATAATAGAGGAATAAATCTAAACAGGTTTGGGGAGTCCAGAATGAGCCTAGTTTGTGCCGAAGAACCTCAAGGAAGGCCTCCCAGAGGTGGTGGTATTTGAAGCAATCTTGAAGTGTGGCTGTATTTTAGAATGCAGAGATCAAAGAGATGAATACAGTTAACCATAAATGTGAGGCTATCCACCACTGCAGGTTTTTATATAGTCATGTATTTGGTGCAGTATACTGCATGCCTACAATATGTCAAACATGTTATATGTTTTAATGCAACATTTAATGGGTAAGTAGATATTAATTTTTACTCATTTGACAGCAAGGGAAAGTCACAGAGTTTAAGTTAGATATTCAATTGTGTATAATCTCTATAAATGAGTTTTCCTGTTTTGAACCTAAATCTGTTAAACTTTAAAATTTTTAAATTCCTTATGGCAGCATCTGTCTCTTAGCACTTTATGCCTTATTTTTCTTCACGGCACTGACACTATCTAACATACTACAATTTTTACTTGTTTATTTGCTGTTATTGCATGCCTCTCCCACTAGAATATTTGGCTTTCTGAAGGTCAAGATTTTGCTGTTTTGTTCACTGCTGGATCCCTGGCACTTGGTTAGGGCTTATATATCAAAGTTTCTTAACAGGAAGAATAAATTTTTACAAATGGATAATTCTCAATCCATTTTCCTCCCACTAACCAAGATATCCTATTTAATTCAGATATATAAGTCTTTAATGTTGTTGATCTAGTTTTACCAACTTAATCCATATTTGATATTATCCTGCTTTCTTTTTAGTACCCAGCAGTCAGACAGCAACAATTTGTTGATCAACGTGCTAGGCTCCAGGGTCACTATGAAGACATACTGGACAGCATGTGTCCTCAAGGGAGCCTATGATATATTTGAAGACACATGATCTAATCTTTAGAAAGGTTAAGTAATACTAACACAGTGATATAATCAATATCACAAGACTGCATTAAAACATAATTGAAGTGTCAAAGAGAACAATAAGTTTAATAAATGATATGGGAGATAAGAAGAAAGAATTATTCAGTTGATCTATTTTGGTTTCATAGAGAAAATTAAATTTGACTAATATTTCAAAGACAGGTAAAATTTTCTTAGGTAAAGAGAGAATGTTAGGATAAGTCAGGCAAGAGATGAGTAGATGCACACATGGGTGTGCCTAAATAAATAGGAAGGACAATGTGGAGAAAGGGCTGGCTGGATCAGAGGAGGCTCACAAGTCCCTGGAATACTGTGCGCCTACTCTGAGAACTGGAATTTACAGACATCAGGTTTTTCCCAAAAAAGGGGGTTGCCAGAATATTTTCATTGGGATCTTGTTTTAGGATGACATACCAATTTTACTTTTGAACTACTTTGTAATGGCAGAGTAAGTGAAGACAAATATCTCAATATCATACATTAAGGAATTAGAGAAGATTTTGTCAAAAAAAACTTATAAACTTCTGACAAGACCATGCAGAGAGGAATCTAGGGCCTGGACAATCTACTGGACAGAGAATTGGTTTGGATTTTAGGAAACAGGGTCTGCTCTCTTGCTATTCTTGCAAAAGTGAGGACAACTTTGAGTAAGAGTTCCTTACCAGGCATCTTGGGGTAAATGCCAGCTATGCAAGAACTTGTCAGGACTGGCAACCTCTAGCACTCATGACCTTAAAATACTTTAGATTTGAACTACTAGACACAAGGGGTTCCCTGGTTTCTTATGAAGCTGGATTAGACACACCTATTTCCCAGCAATCTGATTCTCCAGAGATAGTCCTCAAAACAATCCTACTTATCTCTCTCACCCTCTCATTGATGAATTGATCATGTAATATATGCCCTATTGATTTAAAGGAATAAGATTTGATTGATGCATTTGTTCTTTTAAAAAATGTGTATGTTGTGCTTCAAAACCAATGTAATTACTATGTGCCAAGCACTCATCTAGGCATTAGGTATGTATAAGTGAACAAGATAGAGCCTCTGCTCAGCACTGAGAGTGGGCAGAGAGGGGTTAAATGCTCTGTGATGAGGGCTATGAGAAGAGCAAGCACTGGATGCTAGGAAGGCAGATGAGGGGCACATAAACTCAAGCATACTGACATTTAAATTGTGACATACAATTTAAGGCTGAACTACCAGGAGGAAGGGCTTTCCAGATGGAGAAATTGGCATAAGCACAGGTCTAGAGGTGAGGAGAAGCAGGGCCCACTCATATGACTTCACATATGTAATTCAGTGGGGCAGGAGAATAGGGGGAGATGGAGAACCAAATAGGGCCCAGATCAGGAAAGTCATCCGATCACATTAGGGAATTTGAGTCCTGTTCTGGGGAGCCCATGAAAGGGTTTAATCAAGGGAATAGAGGGGCCAGATTATGATTTTTAAAGAGACTGCCAAACAGCATTCTTCAATAAAAACATAAAGCAAGCCACACATGCAAGCTGCATATGTAATTGTAAATTTTCTTAAACCACATTTCTGAAATAAAAAAAAATTTAGTTATATTTTCTTTAACATAATGCATCTAAAATATTATCTGAACATGAAATCAACATAAAATTATTAATGAGGTATTTTACATTATTTTATCTCCATTTGAACTCATTACATTTCTAGTACTCAGTACTCATGAGTGACTACAGGCTATAGGGCAGGGCAGGCCTACAGAGTGGCAGATAAAAAAGAATTTGGAGTAGAGAATGGCTGAGGGTAGGGTAGGGCAAGACCTGAGGGAATTGTGAAACATAAGGCCCATTGTGGGACAGACTCACGCCCGGGTAGGCTTACATTGAGTTCCTTCTGGGCCATAGATCTAGCTAGGAGGAAGCTCAGCTGCTGAGCAGGACAAAGTATGGGGCGGGGATGGAAGTCAACAAGATGTTTTTGTAATGCCCATCTGAAACTTGCCTCAGGTAGGCTTCTTGTTACATTGTAATAGAAAAAAGAGGCAGCAAAAGAAGGAACAGGAATTAGTTGCAGAAGTAGGCAGGCAGGCAGGCAGGCAGGCAAGCAGGCAGCAGCTAGAAGGGCTATCAGAATAGAAAAAGAGCCAGACAGAGGACTTCATCTCAGGGTAGACCTTCAGATCCTGGAAGGCAGAATGTGGCAAGAATATGCCAGGGAATTATCTAGAAAGGAAAGAAAAAAGGTAAGAAGCAAGGAGGGAAAAAAGGTAATATATTTTAAAAAAGAATTAGTATTTATGATGTGCCAAGTCATGCAACCAAAATATAACCAGATATAGAACACCATCCTATGCAGATATATATGTGAAACCACTGGACTCTCCCTCCCCTAAGCCCTGTAAATCATCTTATATAAAGTTACGGGTTCCCCACTGAAGTCCAGCTGTGGTTATTGAAAACCAAGCCTGAAGTCCACTGAGCTTGTAACCCTCATTTCACTAAAGTGTAAATTCTGATTTCACAGGCCTTCAATGCTTTCAAACTCTCACCTTGCTGTGAAGCGAGAAGGGAACAGCCACCTTTCCTCTGTGTTGTTTTCAGGCAGAGAAGAACGCACAGCAAGGTTGTACAGTGGCAAGGGAGTTGTAGTTAATGCAACATCTCTTATTTGACAGGCACAGCCCTTTCCTTCCTGGTGGGCTCACATGGTAACAGCATGCCTTGGCAAGGGCAGGTTTAATTAAGAGTCACTACCCTCTTGGCAAAACTGCAGCTCTCCACCCACCTTCAGATTCTGTTACCCAATCTGGTTTCTGTTTCAAAATTCTTTCTTCCTTGAAGATGAAAAGGGATTTTTTTCTCTCAGAAGATCCATAGTTCCTCCTTATGGTTTGTCTGTTTCCAGTGTATATCTTCCGCCATGCCCATTGGTTGTATTTGTAAACATTTCAGGAGACCCACAGCTCGCATGCAAATGGGTGAATCCAAATAGATGCTGCATGCCTGGAAGCTGCAGTAGGTCCCTCAACTTCAAGTGTCAAAATATTTTTAACCCCAGTTCTGCCACAGTGAGAATACTCTATTGCATTTTTTTTCATTTAGTTAACTCACATTTTTTCTTTCATGGATGAAAAAATGAAGGCTTGGGATTAGCAGGTAATATATCTGTTGCCAAGGTGTGGCAGAGCCCAGATTCAAAATGCTTTATTTTCCTACCAGACAACTCTGCCTTGGAGTTTAGAAAACATGAAACAATCCAAGGATCCAGCCAGTAGAGCTGGAGCACACGATGGATGGAAGGTCTAAGAAGCTAATCCAAGGCTCAGATCAGAACTGTGCTTCATGTCCAAGGCAAAGAGAACAGTGACGGAGAGACAGGATTCTGAGTCTCAGAGTATTCAGCTGGAGTTTTATAACCATCCTTCTACCCGCTGGAATGAAGGGTAGCAGGATCATAATTTAGTAACATGGTAGTGAGGGTCTCAGCTCGCCTCAGATGCCAGACTACCTGGATTTGAATCCTGGCTCCACTATTTGCTATGTGGACGGGACAAATGCTCAATCTCTCTGATCTTCAGTTTATTTGTAAATATGGATAAAATAGCACCTACTTTGTATACTTCTTTGAGAATTAATATTTGTTAAAATCTTAGGAAAAAAGGCCTAATGCTTGTGCAACACACTTCTGAAACTAAGGAACAAGAGTTAACACAGATTTTACAGGTTAAGGGCAGTCCTCCATAAGACTGCCCTTACTTTGGGCATCGGCTGCAAGCTCAGGGGTTGCCAGCTACCCATGTTTCTGACCAACTGACCATAAATTTAGAATTCCCATTACCCCTTCAGGATTGATAATTAGATAGAAGAACTCATAGAACTCAGGAAGCTCTATGGTTATGATTATGATTTTATCATAAAGTACTACAAGTCAGAACCAGCCAAATGAAAACATACATGGGGTGAGGTCTGAGGGAGCCCAAACACAAAGCTTCTGTGTCCTCAGGGTCCATCACCCCCTGGCACAGCAATGTGTAGCACCAATCAGGGAGCTCACTCAAATTTATGGTAATCACAGGGTTGATCTTTCTGGCATGGTCAGGCCCCATCCTAAACCTATCTTGGGATCCACCATGAGTCACCTTGATAGCACATATTCAAATATGGTCTGAGGAACCCACCATGAATAAATTCCAAGGGTTTAGAGGCTCTCTCCTAGAAACCAAGGACAAAGGCCAGCAAAATTCTTTATTATATAACAGCCTGGTATCTGGTAAATGCTACATAAATATTAATACATACCAAGGTTTGACAAGCACTTTCTGTAAAGGACTAAATAGTAAATACTTTTGGCTTTGTTGGCAAGATGGTCTCTATGGCATTCTTTTGTAAAAAAAATAATTATATAAAATATAAAAACCATTCTTAACTCATGCTGACCTTAATAGATACAATTGTTAAGTTAACATGTTATCAATTAATATGATATATTAATAATTGTTATATACTATACATATTTAATAAAATAGTATATAGTATATGATGAGTACTTTTATTATTATTGGATTTTTTTTTGCTGTTGCTGCTATTATTACTAGTAAAACATTAAAGCAGAAGATGAGTTTTCAAATGATATAGCAGTGAGTCTTGCGAAAATTTAGCCAATAATCTCATTTCACCTGTTGCAATATGAAATTCTGGGTTAAGTCTGAGATAGACTACTTTTGCCATAGTTTAGAAATGGAATGTATAAGGAGAAAGGATTTCTGTTTCATGCTTTGTCTGACATTTTATTTCTTGTCTTTTTGTGTTGGTTCGCTGAGTAACTTCATCTAAAGGGGAATGACATTTTACAAGTACTGTTTATATTGTGATTTTTTAAAAAGTTATCTGATTACTACTTTGGCTGAGAGGTTCTTCCCTTCTGTCTTTATCATTTTCCAAGAATCCCTCTTTGGACTCACTCTTTCCTGCTGAAAGAAATTTCCATTTTCCACTTTGCTCAGGTGAAAGGGGAAATAACCATACTGTTTCATGCTTATGATTCCCAGGGGTAAAATTTGTGTGATAGGAGCACTAGTGATTGCTTACCTCAAGGTTCATATAAATTAGCATTAATAATGAAGAGGGAGAAAAAGTATGTCTTTGAGATTAAGGGACTGCTCAAAATTTTGGCATGGGACTCTCTGCAATATTGACTAATGAGTGAGAACCAGGGAAATCATTTTAAAATTTTAAACCAGTTGTTTTTTAATTCATGTGAATGTCAGTCTCATTTCATTCTTAAATATTTGCCCTCTTTTTCAGGAGCAAGATTTGCTGCAGGAATGGACAAATTTTGTGGCATTTGTCTAAAAGTGATAGGTCTAATTATCACTCTAAAATCCTAAAATGTTTTTGAGCTTCCACGAAAAAGTCAAATGCAAATAATTCATAAAGATTTTTAAATTGATTTGAGGCCCCGTTTCTCTATGCTGAGCCTAGGAGTGGGAGGATAAAAAAACTAAGCAAAAAGAAAAAGACTTTCCTTCACCAGGGCACCTCTGAGCTTCTGGCAGCTGGGCAAGAGAATTGGAGAAAAACAGAGAATGCAATATGGAAAATCAATGATTTTCAGAAAAAAAAAAAAGCAAAAATCACAGAGAATGGTTTTGACTCATTCTGATTAAGGAAGAAAGATATAGGTAGAATCTAAAAATAGGTGTTTCTGAAATCTCCTATATTTTGTAAATGCAACTTAAAAACATGTTTAATGCAAGCAGTTCTTAACTCCAAGCATGTGATTCTGCAGAAATGAGAGTAAGCATCATTTTAAAAGTAATGCTTTTAAAATGCTTTTGAGGCCTCAGTCACATGTTTACTGCATAGAGTACATTCTGTGTTGAACCCTGTGGTAATGTTTTTTTGTATGGCATATGAATATTTTAAAATGTGCAGAACCACTCTAGAGTTAATGTGGTTTATAAAAATGACTTTCTGTGAAGAAGGGGTTTCTTAACCTGAGAAATAGCTGGATAGATATCACTGAAGACAAAGTACCTAATGTTAGTTAGGATGAGGATGAACCCGGGCATGGTGTTGTGGGTGTAAAGGTGGTTAAATCAAAGGCAATTGAGAGCAAGGAGGATTTCTCAAATCTCTGTTGCCTGTGTATAGGCTGCTGTGTCTATCTGGAGTCCTCATTTTCTCTCCATTTCCTCAATCTATCGCTGGTCAACATAAACACATCCCTTAAGACTCAATTTCGATACTCCCCTTCCAAGACTTTTCCTACAGCCTCCAGCTGGATTTACACATCTTCCTTTTACTTTTACTTTCTGTTAACAATCAGTCCATGCCTCTATCGTAGTACTTACCACTGTATTGTGTCTGTTGATTTTCTCATATTTCTCCTCTAGCCTGCTTTCAAGATTTTAACCAGTTGTGCTCCATAGTCAATGCTTGATAAATATTAGGTGAATGAATGAATGAAGCACTAGATGGATAAAGAGATTCTTCTTCTTTTTTTTTTTTTTTTTTTTTTAGACGGAGTCTTGCTCTGTCACCCAGGCTGGAGTGCAGTGGCTCACTGCAAGCTCTGCCTCCCGGGTTCACACCATTCTCCTGCCTCAGCCTCCTGAGTAGCTGAGAGGACAGGCGCCCGCCACCACGCACGGCTAATTTTTTTTTGTATTTTTAGTAGAGGCGGGGTTTCACCACGTTAGCCAGGGTGGTCTCGATCTCCCGACCTCGTGATCTGCCTGCCTTGGCCTCCCAAAGTGCTGGGATTACAGGCATGAACCACCGCGCCTGGCCAAGGATGAAGAGATTCTTCTAATGCCTCGGGTAGTAGTCTGAATTTTGGTAATATGAAAATAATATTTAAAAAAAAGAGTTATAGAGAAAGAAAAAAGAAGAAGAAAATAAAATTGCTAATAAAAAAAGAAAATAATATTTCTACTAATGAGTTCATATATATATTCATATATATATGGGTATATATGAGATAAAAAGTTTAAGGTGTATTGATTCTCAAGGTAATTGATCTGCATAACGTTAAGAATGTGTTTTGGGCAAATTGAATTGTGATATAAGCAAAGTTTGTAGTTCTCAATCTTTATTATTATTTTCTTGGTCCATTCATAAAATTTGTACCATCCAGGCCTTCTTTTCCCTGTCAATGTCTACTTCTCAACTTTCCAGAAGAGTTTTCTTTGTACTAGTGAATAACATAATGTCTTGTTACTGTTATCAAATGTCTGAGTCACAAGAGTTTATTGACATTCTGAAGCCTATTTTCACATTCCTAGAGTTTTGGATGCCAATTAATGAACACTAATTTTTTTTAAAACTCAGTAGAATATATCTACATATACAGTGTGTATGTATACACACTCATATCAGAATACATATATACACACATATATCTACACACATACAGACATGCCACACACACACACACACACACACACGTCCTGATACTTTCTATTTGCTGAGATAGAAGTTTAGCAACAATTATTTAGTGTTGGAAGCTGGTGGATTCAGTCTCAGAGACAACAGCAATGTCAAAGCTAGGCTGATCATGAATGCAGTTAGTAATGAGGGGATCAGGAGAGAGGATTCAAATATCAAGGCACCTGAAGGCATTTTCTGAATTTTCCTGCCTCCAAAAAGAGAAGAAAGAAAAAAAATAATGGGTAATTTTACAGGTCTATGGATATCAGATGGTAGGAGAATTCTCTTTAAAAAAATAATGTTTAATACTAACATTTTTCTTCTCTTCACTGAGCCTCAATTATGTTATTTATAAAATGGGAATAAACACTTTTTTTGTCTTGAGTAACTTATTGATTGAAGGTGAGATCCAATAATGCATTTGAAATCATTTTGTAACCTGCTACATGTTATATAGCTGTAACTGGTGGAATTATTTACTTAGTTCCTGCTCTCTGTCAAGAAAACAATAACTGAAATTGTGTTCATATAATAGATTTTTGCTGTATTCATGTAATAGTAGATGCCAGAGGGTTCACAAACAATATTTTTCCTAACACTAGATAAGTCATTCAGGGCAAGTTGGATAAAATTAACGAAGCATCAACGTGAAATGAAGTGCTTAGAGACATGCTAAGCTATCTTGCTTTTTGTTCTTTGGTGATGTAGATAGGGAAGGGGGGCATTAAGCCTGGTTCCCGATCTCTAAGAGACATTAACTACCTTTGAGTGTGCAATTTCCACAGCAAGAGAAAACCTAATTGAAAAACCAGGGGAAAATCCTCCAATCCTTCTGTCCCTTCCATCCCTAAATTAGAGTGAAAGGTCAGAGGACAACATTGAGATTCTGATTCAAGTTATGAGTCATTTACATTTCCCAAAATATCATCGTATGTACAAATTTTTTCAGGTACTTTTAAGATACTTGTAGGTTTCTTAGGGTCTTTGGAAACCAGACTAATAGCCTCTATATTCTCTTATAACTAGACTTTTCACTTCTGTTGAATGGAAGCCACGGTATATTTAGTGCTTCCTATATGCTATACTAAAAATTTCCATGTATTATATCTCATATTATTCTCATAACAGACCTAACAGGTAGGTTCTATTATTTCTCCCAATTTTCATGTGAGAAAACTGAGACTCAAAGCAGCATAGTGATTTATCCAGGATCACACAGAAGGCTGGGAATTGAACCAGAACTAATGTTTCTAAAGTGAACAGGCAGAACTGGGGGTTTTTCTGAAATTATATGAAAATTCCACATTGCTATCAAACAGAGTGGTATAAGTGGCCCCACCACAAGCAATGAACAGTGTAAGATGAAGCACCCTGTTGCCCTTAACTCAGGAAGACATTAGAGTGACTGCCCTGCCCAGCCACACTGCCCACAGTAGCACCACCAGGCACAGATGTGGAGCCCTGCCTGGCTTTCCCCTCCTTCAGCTATAAAAAGAGCTCAGGAATGCTACTGGCTTTATTAGTTGTGCCTCTCTAGGGATGCATGGCAGTCTCTAGGGTTGTGGCTATGGGTTGGGAGTGGCAAAGCAGTCAACCTCTGAATGAGGCGGGGGCAGCCCCTTTGTCTCTGAAGGGCCTGCAGGTTGCAGGTGGCACTAATTTCACATGAAAGCAAGGTGTTTGCCAAAGGAAAGACAGATGGTTCTAGTCACTAGTTATTTATTTCTATAATTAGCTGCATGCTGTGATCTCAGGTCTTGAAGAAATTGCCGCTTCCTATGGAATTCCTCTCATCATTAGAAAGGAAATGGAAATTGGAAGCCGAGGAGCAGATAGATATGTGTTAAATGGTAACTCCCCAAATCCCTGGGCTTGCAGCTATGCTGGGAGGAAGGGCATAGTCTGGAGAAATAATCTGAATGACCCAAAGAGACTGAGTTTTAAATCCAACTCTAGCACGAACATGTGTTTTCACATAAAATTCATCTTTTCTGGTTTTTATGTTCTTCATTTAATAAAGAGGAATATTTTGGGAAGAAAGTTAAACTATGAATGTGATAGATTCCTGTTGGCTATATAATTGGACCCATGAAACATGTTAAGATTTCAAAAAATGATACTTGAATCCAATTTATTAGACAAACTGTCTAACTAGCTTTGAACAAATGACTACCTTCTCTGTATCTGTGAAATGGAGTAACTATGTCCACTGAACAGAGGTATTGTGAGAATGGAATGAGCATATACATATAACATTCCTAGGCCAGTGGTTGACCCAAAGTAGCCACTCAATAAATGGGCTTAAATTTTATTATTTTAATTCAGTGGAGGAGACGGAGATCTAAAAACAAAATATTTATTTAACGTGACAGAGAATAAGTTAAATGCTAAGTTGGTCTAGGGGCAATTCATTGAAATCTGTTGAAGATAAATAATTAATATTGATAGCATTGTCTGGTCTATTTCAAAATAATAGACTTTTGTTCTCTAGAAATTCTCTTGCAATGATTCCAGATTTCTGTGACTACCCTTGTGGATTCCTGCTTGGACCCAAATTTTCCTTTTCTGTATTCCTGGGCCTTGCATTCTCCTTTAAAAGTGGGATAAGGACGCAGAACATCTTAGTATCTGTATTTCTCATATGCTCTTTGGAAGTAGAACCTCACACACCCTGAATTAAACCACAGGGTTTGTACGTGTAGAGATAAATTGAATGAAAAAAGACCATCTTTTTTTTATGCAAACCAAGAAAGAGAAGATAGACTCATAGGACAGCAAGAGCCTGTCTCTTCACATATTTGTTGATCTTAATTGATATATTAAAGACAGTTGTTCTCTTAAGGACTTCAGGCACTCAGCATGTATTTCCTGCAAAATCTCCCACTAACTCTGTGTAGTGCAAGGGAACAAATATAGTCTTAGTAATAGCATCTTATATATGTATTATATTCCATCATGCCATGTATATGTTCTCATTTCAATAACAAGAACCCAAAAAAAGTGGGCACAGATACAGGGAGTAGAATATTATGATGATACAGATCATATCTTACCTCAAACTCACCATGCCTAAATTCTAGCTACCCTTCTCCTTAAAATGTCCAGTGGTCCTACCTCAGTTAATAGCACTCCCAATCTCCTTGTTGAGCAAGCAACACATTTAAGCCGTCTTTGACATATATCTCTCCATCTATGATCACTCTGAGTACAGTTTGGAGAATGGATTGGAGAGAGGACAAAGTAAATGGAGCTGGTGGGGAATGATCAAATAGGAGGATATTGCGATATGTAACAATGATTTGGATGGAGGGTATTAGCAATGGAGAATGAGACAAATGGATGGAATTGGGACATATTGGAAAGCCTAAGTAGTGTTGCATAGGATTCCAAAGCTAGGATATGACAAACCTTGGAATGTAACTTTAGTCTTTGAACCTAATTCCTGTATAATTTATTCCTGCCTGCCTCTTACTGTGTCCTTTAACTGAAGGCATACTTTGACCAGAGACTTTTCTTTTTAGGTTTTTACATAAAAAGTGAGGCTTAATGATGGTATCCACCTCATCGAGTTAGTGTAAAGATTAAATTAGGTAAGACATATAACATGTTTGGAACTTTGCTCAAGGCATAAGAGCTTAACAAATATATGCATATTAAGTGTATATTTCTATTTATTATAATAGTAATAATAAATATAAGTTAAGAAGACAAAGCAGCAGAGGAAATAAGAGTTGCAAGATTTCTCCTGCCCTGCTGCATCTGCTTCATGCTGTCTCTCATTTCACTGAAGCCAGAACCCAGGTCGTCTGAGTCTTCAGTCATTGCCTCCCACCTAACACAGATGATGAGAGGATATAAAAGGTCTTCCATTCTGCTCAGTCCTCTAGGGGGTGTGTGCATGTGTGTGTGTGTGTGTGTGTGTGTGTTTCAAATTAATTTTGAGAGACAAGCAGAGATGCCGCCTTGATTCGTCCTTGGACAGAAACTTCCTTTTCTTGATTGAAGATATATTTTTTACAGCCTAAATCAGCAGGTCAAAGTAATTTTTTGACAGGGAAAATACTTTGCTGTGACTCTCCATGAATCTTCTTCCTCCCTCTCCCCTACATCCCCTTTCTCTTGCCCTGTGAATATCTGTCTTCACAACTTACTGAGGTCCCATATCTGTCTGCCCGTGGCCTGTCACTGACCTGCTAGCCCCCTCTTTATGTCTCCCTTCTGCAGTTCCTTTGATTCTTATCCTGCTAGAATGTGGAGTCTGGCTCTGAATTTTCTCTCAGGTCTTGACCTCTCAAACCAAGATATGAGTACCCACTGGGAGAATTAGGGAGGTGTGCAAAAACCAGTGAGGACATAAAGCCCAGGACACCTTGCCAGAATATCGCACCACTTTAATTTAATAGCATTTAACTTGAAACATGCACATTTTTAACGAAATAAATTAAAAATGCCAGGTGTACCATTTACCAGTTGTGTGACCTTGAGATATGTCTTACTAATCTAATTGCAATCTTATTCTGCAAAATACCTTCTGAAAGTAAATAAATGTGTGACACACTTAGCACATTGCCTGGCACAGAGACTTGCTTAAGAAGTATTGAATTTTATTTCTATTTTAACATTTATCTAACAATTTCCCAATTGCACATCTGTAAAATGAGGTTCAGATAGGCTTATTTGCCCCAAATCATAACTGACAAATGACAGCCTGGGAACTTGAGCGTCGTCTGGAACCTGGTTGGTCTAACTCCCAAAGCTATGATCCTGACCACTAAGCTATATATATCAAATAAATGGCATGCTTGGGTAGGAGACACTTAGGGTTATGCCCAAGATCCCCCTAGATTATGGATTCACTCCCTTTGCTTTTAAGTATATGCAGCCAAGGAATAACCTGATTTTTTTTTTTTTTTTTTGAGATGGAGTCTTGCTCTGTCACCAGGCTGGAGTGCAGTGGCATGATCTCCGCTCACTGCAACCTCTGCCTTCTGGGTTCAAGTGATTCCCCTGCCTCAGTTTCCCAAGCAGCTCGGACTATAGGTGTGTGCCACCATGCCTGGCTAATTTTTTGTATTTTAATAGATACAGGGTTTCATCATGTTGGCCAGGATGGTCTCGATCTCCTGACCTCATGATCCACTCACCTCAGCCTCCCAAAGTGCTGGGATTACAGGTGTGAGCCACCATGCCCAGCTGGAATAACCTGATTTTTTAATGTCTTATTTCCTGTTTTCCTTTATGAACGATTCTGGGTTGGTTAAGCCAACCAGCCATCTAAACAGAGGGCTTTCTGTCAGTCAGCAGCCCTCCCAAACATGAGATTTTGTAAAGCAAACTCTTCCAAGTTCTGATCTCATGGTTTTACCTCTTATTCTTCTTTTGTTCACCATGGCCCACTTTTGTTAGCCCCCTCCAATCCTTTTATATTGCAACCCTCAGTTTTGTTTTTTCATGTTTCTTCCCTTGATAAGCAACACACCCTCCTTTATCTACTGCTGTATTTCTATTTGTCCTGTCTGGAGCACTCCCCCTCCCTCCTAGAACCAACATCCCTTCTTCTTTCTATGTAACTCTTACCTAGACAAACAGTTTCTGTTTCACCATGAATGACACCTCCTCTAGGAAGCTTCCTGTAATTTCTGTATCCTCACTACCACCAACATATAGGCACAGTTACGCCGGATTTCATACCTGTCTATGTGCTCCTGTCTCACTGACTTTCCTGAGTCTAGCAATTGTCCCTTTGTATTATATCTGGTGACCAGTCTTTATTTCCAAATAGCTTCTTGAGTCTAGTGATTGCATTTTATTCAAGACGACTTTCAGGCTACTAGCAAAATATCTGACATAGTAGATCCTCAGCAAATATTTTTTTCAATAAATAATTTTATTATAATTACTATTAGCCAAAGTCCTCCAAGAAGCAGACACCAAGACAGAATTAAATGTGTGAAAGGTAGCATGTGCTTGGAGAGCTATCAGACATGCTGCAAATCTAACTCCATGTGAAGGAGATGGAAAAGGAAACATCCCAGACTGCCACGCAGCTTAACAGAGGTTCAGACGAGGAGCCTCTTGCCTCTCATGAATGATCCAGCCTTAGCAGCCCTGCTGTGCATGGTCACTGGCTGGGAGCAGCCCATGGAAGGCTGGCCCAGGCAAGAATGCAGGGATGAGCTTCAGAGCACAGTTGCTAGGACCTCTGTCAAATATTTTCCTTGAAGATATTCTCATGGTGGCCACAGATACTAAACTGAGGTTATTATCCATTTAGCCACATTCCTCTCAATTATTCTTTTATTCAACTAATATTTACTGCATGGATCTTTTATGCCAAGAATAATACTATAGACAGGTGTATGGAAGTGAAATAAAAGGCACTTGCCATTAAGGAATTTACATTCTAGCAGGAGACATACATGTGCATACACACATTACTGCAGTGCACTTCTAACTGTAGGACAGAGGTCACACAGGGTTCTGGGGGAGCATGGAGGAGGAATGAACCATGCCAAGTTTGGGGGAGATGGAGAGAACAAGGTACAAGTGAAAGTGACACTTGTAGTGAGCCCTTCAAGGAGAATTTGGAATTCTGCAAGAGGCAGACAGAAGAAGGAAGAACGTCCAGGCAGAGAAACAAACGAAGCCTCAAGAAGTCTCAGCTTCCTGGGGATTTAACTATGATATGACAACTATGGGCATTGAAACTGGACACATGGTCAAGGGCCAGACTACAAAGGATCTACAATAAGCCAAACCCTGAGCTAGCACTGGTGCCTGAGTCTATTTTGTGTTGCTATAAGAATACCATAGGCTGATTTATTAAAAACAACAACTATATTTCTTACAATTCTAGAGGCTGGGAAGTTCAAGGTCAAGAGGCCTTCTTACTGCATCATCCCATGGCAGAAGTTGGAAGAGCAAGAGAGCTTGAGAGAGCAAGAAAGCAAGAGAGATTCACTCACTTTTATAATAAGCCTACTCTCTCAATAACTAACCTACTGCCATGATAACCATATTAATCCATTCATCTGGGTAGAGCCTTCGTGACCTAATCACTTCTTCTTAGGTTCCACCTCCCTACACTATTGCATTGGGGATTAAGTTTCCAACACATAAACTTTGGGGAACACATTCAAACCATAACAGCTGGGGACACAGAAAATTCTCATCACTGACCTGAGGCTTCAAGGCATTTACACTCTACTGAATTAGGCAGGCAGGAAGCTCTGTTAACAGATGACAGCAAACCAATATCATAAATATACGAGAAGCAATGATGTTTCCAAGGAGGGAATAATGATTGCTTCTTGTATATTTATGATATTGGATTGAGATCCTGGACTGAGATAAAAGAGGAGAAATAGGGAAAGGTTTGCAGAAACAATCAGTGAAGTCCCAAATTTTATTTATTACCCTCCCCTTTGGAGCCTGAAATTTGGTCCTTATTTATAGAGAAGGGAAAATTGTGTCACAGATGCCAGATGTCTTTGGTAGACCCCCAACTTTGTCTGGCACCATTGACGTCAGATGTCACTCCCAGACTTAAACTCACTATGTATAGAAAAACATTCATGCCCTTAATCCTGACATTCACAGTCCCATATGGCCTGCCCCATGCCTACCACACTATCCCATCCCACCCACTTCTCTTCCCTCTCTCCCTCTCCCTCTCCTCTTCAGGCACACTGGCCATCTCTCAGAACCTCAAACACACAAAATTCTTCTGACCCTAGGAATCTGACTGCAGCTGCTGCCTCTGCCTGCAGTGTACCTTGCCCCCTAACTTTGCAACACTGACTCCTTGAGATTAGGGTCTCAGTTTAAATAGAGGCCATTTATGACCATACCATGAAGAGCAGCCACCCAGTTTCTCTCCATTCCATCAGCCCAACTTATTTCTTGTCATGACAAGAAACTACCTGCTAGTATGTTTTTTCTAAAATGTTTGTGTGTATTTGATTATTGTCTACTCCTCTCACATGTAAGTACTTTGAAAAATCTTATCCATCTTGTTCACAGCTATATCTGCAGTGCCTCAAAAATCACCTGACTCCTAGCAGGCAGCCACATACACTTAACTGCACGGATGAAGGGATAAATACAGGAATGGATAGATGGAGAACTGTCCTGGTTTCCCAGGTCCTCTGCTCTTCATGCTGTTTCTAGGGGCTGCAGGGAGGAACAAAGCAATCACCAAAGCGCACACTTGCTCATGAGAAAAAGCACACTTTGAAAAATGAAGTGTTCCCTGTCATTAGCTTTCAGTCAAGCTTCCCATCAGGAAACTTTTGCATCAGATGTGATTGGACCTTGAGGGGGGACGCCTGCCATGCAGGTCCTGGCCCTCCTGTGAGCTGGAACAGATGGTTCCTTCACACACATCTAAATAAAGCTGTAATGGTGCTGGCCCACAAACACGGCACAGGTGAACCTTTCTATACAAAAAGGAAAGTGTTTCTTGGATGTTATGTAAAAATCAATTTCTACAGTGCCACTGGTTTTCATTTTAGACACAGTTTATCTTCTTTTTTGGATATCTCATCAATAGACTGCTGTTCTTCCTAGTCTAGGCTAGTACCATTATGTCTTTAGAATACCTCCCCGCCACCCCCTAGAGATATCTGGTACACTCTATTAGGGTTATCGTCTTAGAGCATCACTCCCATAATGCACCCCTCTCCCTCAATATCTGAGTAATGAGTCACCTTCGATTATCTGATCAAGATAGAGAATCACACACAACATGTCTGTAATTAGGCTGTGTTCTGATTAGGGAGTTGAAGGCATAACCACAGCCAATGCCTTACAGCACAGGAAATATCTTGGAGAGATAAGTCTGTCAACTCTTTAGGAAAAAAGCCTCACAAGACAACAACAGCATAGAAAAGAAATGGAAAAGGTGGCAGTGCACGAAAGAAGATACTATGATGTACAAAAATAAAGGGGAGATGTTTGTCTCTTCCCCACCACTGAAGTTGTAGGAATTCAAAGGAGTAATTTTAGTAGTCCAAGGGACCAAGAACACAGATGAGGATGTGTTAATGTTCTCCAAGCTCATTTAATTTTCTTTCTTTCTCCCTGGACTTAAGTTTCGGGAGCTTTGGGATTATGTCTATATCCCCCATCATTATATCCCCATCACTAAGCAGAAAGAGTAGGGCTTAACAAAATGTTTGAAATAATAAGCATAATAAATAATGGAGGTGATGCTCAGGTGAGAATTCTGAGATAAGAGGGCAATAATGCCTTGTCAAGAAGCACCATGTGGAGGGCCAGTGGGAAAGCTGTGAGGAGATGCCTCACCTCTCAGCAGTGAGTGGCATGGATGCCTTTCAAAGGTGAGACTTGGGGAAAACAGAGAATTTTAGGTTTTACATTGCACTCATGGCAAATGTATGTTTTATTTGTTGTTTGCTATAGGTTAGGATTTTAATGAGACCTTGGCAGTTCTGTGTCATTGTATCCCTGGGGGACCTACAGGATGTCATGTGGAGGTGAGTGGGTTTAAGGTATGACAATTAGGACATTATTTCATCTCTTCATGTAAAATAATTACATTATTTTTATAAGGGAGGAAATTCCATTATTTGCAACAACATGGGTGAACCTGGAGGGTATTATCCTAAGTGAAATAAGCCAGCCATAGAAAGACAAAACCCACATGTTCTCACTTACACATAGAATCTAAAACAATAGAGCTCATGGAAGCAAAAAATGGAATGGTGGTACCAGAAGCTGGCAGAGGTGTAGGAGGAATGAGAAGATGTTGGTCAAAGTGTAGAAAGTTGCAGTTAGGAGAAATGAACAATATGTATTTAAGGTGATGAATATGTTAATTACCTTGAGTGAATCATTCCACATTGTATACATACATCATAACTTTATTTTGTATCCCACAATTATATATAATTATAATATATCAAAACTGATTTTTTTTTCTTTTTAGAGATGGAGTCTCACTATGTTGGCCAGATCAATGATGAGCTCGTGGCCTCAAGCAATTCTCCAGCCTCAGCCTCCCAAAGTGCTAGGATTACAGGTATGAGCCATCACACCCGGCCCAAAAATAAATTTTAATTTAATTTTTAAAAAAGAAAAAAAAGACCAATATCACTAATAATCAGGGAAATACAAATTAAAACCATACACAAAGACATTTTATGCAAGTCTTATGCTTAGAGAACTTGTAGATGAATATTAACCCTTATATGAGAAAGAGGAACTATTTTAGTAACTAGTATGTGTTGCACCCCAATGGATGGGTTAAATGTGTCAATCTCATGCAATTCTCTCAGGAAATATGAGAAATAGGAACTAATTTTGCTATATTACAAAGGACAAATTTGGACCTCAGAGAAGTAAATTAACTCTTCCATAAACACACAGAAAGTACAGGTTAGATCTGAGACTAGGTTTCCTCATTCCCAGAGAAGCACTATTTTTTCTTCTCAATCTTACATCCAAAAGATATTACCAGTAGATGGAACCTAATATTCCCCCTCATCCATTACTCAACTATATTTTTATGGTCCTCACTGGCCCAGATTTTCCTGTTTTCCAAGGCACATTGACAGATATTTGAAACACAGATAGCAAATACCTGGTATGTGTTTTATTTCTTCTACCTTCATAACAATTAATCATGGAGTGATGGAGTCTTGCTATCAGGTTCAATGCAGCCTCAGAATCCTTCTTAGCTCATAGAGCACCAAATTCTACTAACAATTAATAACAATTTGCACACGTAGATCAAATTTATTGGCTCCATTTGTTTGGATATTTCTGGGAGATAGTAAATATATTAGAAAAGGTATAAGACTAGAAGTTAGAAAACCTGGCTGGGCACGGTGGCTCACACCTGTAATCCCAGCTCTTTGGGAGGCTGAGGCGGGAAGATAACCTGGAATCAGGAGTTTGAGACCAGCCTGGACAACATGGCGAAACCCTGTCTCTACTGAAAATACAAAAATTAGCTGGGTGTGGTGGCATGTGCCTATAATCCCAGCTACTCAGGAGACTAAGACACGAGAATAGCTTAAATTTGGGAGGCGGAAGTTGCAGTGAGACGAGATTGTGCTGCCACTGCACTCCATCCAGCCTGGGTAACAGAAAGAGACTCCATCTCAAAAAACAAACAAACAAACAAACAAAAACCTACATATTTCACACCCACAAGTTACCACTCCTAACTGGCTTTAGACAAGTCACTCCATTTTCTCTGTCTTCCAGTTTCCTCATTTGTAGGAGAAAAACTTGACAAAACAACCTAAATTCCCTCTTTCCACCAACATTTTGGAAGAGACAGAGGTACTTAGCACAGTTTATTAGTCCTAGGAGGTTAGTTAACTTGATAAACTATCACTGCTGTATTTTTAATGAATCCCTCTACCAAATATGTTTGTTCTGTTTGGCAACATTCTTATACTTCAAAAAGGTTTTCAAGAACATAATGAGTATACTCAAATAATGGGCTCTGAGAATGGAATTTTAGTTTTATGGAGAGTGATACTCTGTGTAGGAAGGGCATGTGGGTTCTTTTCTCTTTTCCTTCCAACATAAATTACAGAGAAGAGAGAGGGCTTCAGGGGTATGGGAATTCACGTTTCATATCATGTGTTATCCCGTGAGCAAGAATGAAATGGATTCTGTTGATGTTAGTGGACTGAGAGTTTTAGCTCCAGTAATCTCCTCTTAATCCAAGAGTAAGGTGACTTTATACGTGTAGATTAGGGCAGATACTACTTAAGGAGGGCCTGTGTGAGCAGAGATAAAGAGCATACTCAGAGCCATGCCCACTTGTAAGTCCAAGCCACAGAGTTAGCACTTATCTTTCTTAGACTCCTTGACTGCAGCCCGCCCACTGGGAGACGCTCAGTCTTTGCAAGACTTGCATACCCAGTAGATTAGCCAGAGGACACAAGTGGCTATTTAAATTTCAATTAATGAAAAATTAAATAAAATTAAAAATTCAATTCTTCCTTCACTTTAGCTGTATTTCAAGTGCTTAATAGCCAGTGGCTAGTGTCCATCATATTGGACAGCATAGATAGAGAAAAACTCCATTGCTGCAGAAAGTTCTGTTGGGCAGTGCTATTCTGTATGAAGCCATATTTGTGATGTTTTGGTGCATGAAAGTCCTGACAACACTTTTTTCACTGGCAAGAGAAGATGGATTCTTCCTCTCCAAGCTCTTGCCCAGTGCTAGATAGCTGAGTATGGGATATGTAGAATAGAAGAAAGTTAGTTTCGTGTCCCAATTCACCCTTGCTCATTCTCAAAACTGTACAGTAAGACTTAAGAAGCCTTAAATAAATGTATCACATGTATATCCTCCTTTAAAATGATGTGCTTGTTCAGGCATCATTTTAAAGGATCATTGTGTAGCTGAATGAATGATAATGTAGATTAAAGTTTTGCTTCTAATACTATTAACTAATTATTTCTGTCAATTATCAATAAATGCCCATAAGCTTATATAACATTGTAAATAAATTCATTATCCACATGTATCCCTAGGCCTCACTTCTTACTAAACTAGTTGTAAGTTCATTTCATTTCTTCAGTAATGTTTTGATCTAGAAAGACATTTAATATATTTTCAGGTTTTCTACTGGTTAGATACTGTGGGCGCATTTTCTTCCCATTTATATCTCATTCTCATTTTCAACCTGAACCATTTCTCCTTCATTGACCTCAGTCAGAAAGGTCTCCTATTTTTTTAGGAGCAGTGATAATAATAAAGCTGAAAATTCGTTTGGGGGAACATATTCTGGACACTTGATCAATAGAGTCAAAGATTTTTGTTTACTGTGTCTTTCCCCTTCTCCATGCACGTTATAGCAGAAAAGAACAAAAATTATAACTCTGATGTTACAATGATATTCCTTTCCATGGAAATCAACAAGACTATGAAGAAGCTCCTCTATGAGAAAGTTGTATTTTGAGTGAGCTGAGTCGCTAACAAAGGCCAAGAGAAAGGGACTGGGGACAGAGCTTTTACAAAACACCATCTTGTGTTAATGTTAAGAGTAAACTAAATGCTTTAATCACTGAATAACAATGGAGGGGAGTGAGCCATTTGTATAGGCCTAAGAAAAACCAGGGAGACTCTTGAAGACCCACAGAAAATTGCAGTGTGCGAACCCAGACTTGCTAAAGCTTTAACTTGCTTTTGAGAAGCCAGTTGTAAGTCTACACTGCAGCATTCAGTGAAGAACTTTTTCTCTTTTAACCAAAATGTATTTTCATTTAAACTCCAAAGCTTGGAAGGAAAAGATCTTAGTAGCAAAGTCCATGTTTTACTCACATTACCTAAATACACTTTTCTTTCTCTTAAAACCTTTCTTCATTTTGATGCAGTCAATAACTCAGATAATTGCCTTAAGTAAAGAAAGTTTCAGAGATGCAGATTTCAGTTAACATGGTCACTGGTAAAGATGGCCAAATTCTTGTTAGCTAAGGAGCTTGAGTTATCATGAATTTTAATAAATAACATGGATAATAATACATATCAGACATCGGAAATGTTTGTATTTTTGTTGTTTTGCTATTTTCCCTTGCTGTTTCTGAACCTTGAATACAGTGGCTTACACTCCTCCCTTCAAAGCACATCGAAATCATTGCTCTGTACAATGTCCTTCTCTTCTATTATTTTATTTTGCATCTGTGTTTCTAAGACCACAAATTTTCCCATGCCTCTTTACTCTCCCGCAGGCACCTGAGTTTTAATGCATCTTTATAAAATACATCATGCTATATTATATACGATTATGTTTTAATTTATATAATTATAATGGTCTAAAATTAATTCATTTCATTAAGGAAAGTTTTCATAATTAAGCCATGTTGTTATTGGTACATTAGTTTATAGCTTCTATCTGCTTCATAACATCCCAAATTATTCACAAACATTTTGTCTCTCCATTCTCTCAGTAATAGCCATCTAGGTCATAACTTGCATTCATACAAACAACACCAAAATACATATCCTTATACATGTCTGTTATGGACTTGTCTCTGTAATGTTATTGTCTCTGTTAATTATGTTTATGTTAATGTCTTTGTTATGAAAATGTCTCTGTAATACATGCCAAGGAGGGAGATCTCTGAGTCACAGGACATGTTTATACCCAATTTTATTAATTATAATCAGACTGTTTTTGATATCATTTTACATTCTCATCACTGGGAATTAATATGCCAGTCTCACTCTACATTTGCTCACAATTGATATTATGTCCCTTTTTGCTTTTTTTCTGCCAATCTGATAGGCTTAAAGGAGTTTGTAAATGGAAGATAGAAAATTACATTAATTATGCATACAAACGTAAAAATTCAATGCAGTATTGCTAACTTTATTTGAGTCACAATATATAAGTTAGAATTCTTTGGTTGCAATCAACAAATTGATTCTGGATAACTTTTATTTTTAAAGTAATCAAAGTAGAAGCTGAGAAATTCAGTTTGAAAAATGACAGAAACTGAAGAGAAATCTAGAGATTGGGGTAGCAGAAGACAATGGACAGCTTCTTCAGGATTCTCTTACCAGAAGGATGACCTCTAACTATTGCCAGTCTTAGACTGGGTCACCACTCTAAGGAGTCATATCTCAAAGAGAAATTGATTGGTCCATTTTGGGACATGCACACAAGGATAGAGCCCTTTTATTGATGATACTATCAAGTCTGTACCCAATAGTACATGACTCAAGCAAAATTGGAGTACTACTACCAGAATAATAAGAAACAGATGATGGAGTTTTAAAAATGAAACACAAAGAATACATAGAACTTAAAGAGAATGTACAAATAATACTTAAATGACTTAAATGCAATTTACTGAGTGCCTACAAAACTCTCTATGCTTTGAGAATTCAAGGTAGACAGTCTGATATCTGGAGAACTTAAGATCTTTTTGAGTGGCATGTAATATCTAATGAAACGTGCTTGGTAAAGTGACATAATTCATTCAGTCTAAGTTTTAATTTTGTAATAATGAGTTTATTAATAATTATTAATTAATTTTTTTGTATTAGCACTATTAGGGAGGAACTGTGGGCTTCTTCCATTTGTGAAATAGCCTCCTTTTGGTAGACTGCCCACCTGTATTAGAATTTAGTCATAAACTCTTTCCAACTAAAAGGGTGAATTTCACAAGTCTATATAGATTAGATGTTTATGTGGTTCTGAGGACAACATGACAAAACAAAACATACAAACAAAATGAGCTTTGATTTAGACATTTGTTTAAAGACAAAGGGGAGCACAAGCTGTTACTAGATGGCTCTATTTGATAGATAGGCCAATGAGCACCTAATCCTGAATAACAGAGGAAAACGACATAGGAACTGTGGCTTAATGATCTCTGAATCACCATCTCATAAATGGCATGCTCATCTCAGCTTTATTTATGAATCTCTTCCTAATCTTGGCAGAGAACTGTTGATGAAAATCCCAGGATCTGGTCAAATGAGTTATGTGTCTGGAGTTAGAATAACTCTGTTATTTAGAGCAATGAGCCCTTGAAAAAGACACTTTACCTTCTTTACAAGCTTGATTCTCTCCTCTGCTCTACCCTCACTCAGGGTTGCTGGGAGATGCCAATGAGTTAATGAAAGTGGTTGTATTTTGCTGACAGAACAGTGAGGATTAATATTAGCTCTGACTATAAATGTGGGCTTTTATTAATGAATTCAAAGAGTTCCCAGTATGATTGGAGATCATGATGGTTACATGTGGCATAACACAAGTAGAATGCATGAATATATGTCATTAAATCACATCCTGTAAATTATGAAAGACTTAAAAATTAGAAGAAGAAATAGTTGGATGGGCACAGTGGCTCACACCTGTAATCTTAGCACTTTGGGAGGCTGAGGAGGGTGGATCACGAGGTCAGGAGATCGAGACCATCCTGGCTAATATGGTGAAACCCCGTCTCTATTAAAAATACAAAAAATTAGCTGGTCATGGTGGCGGGCGCCTGTAGTCCCAGCTACTCGGGAGGTTGAGGCAGGAGAATGGCGCGAACCCGGGAGGCGGAGCTTGCAATGAGTCGAGATGGTGCCACTGCACTCCAGCCTGGGTGACAGAGTGAGACTCCATCTCAAAAAAAGAAAAAAAAAAAAAAAAGAAGAAGAAGATGAAAATAGTTGCAGCTGGATTAGATGAGATAACTTCTTGAGAGAAGGGGGAATTGTATTACGCCTTAAAATATTGAGCACGATAAGACAGAAGGGGCAAAGTAAGAGCAGCGATGTAGGGCAGAGCTTGAGGATTTTTTATGTCTATAGCTATTACAATTAACAGCTTATTTCAGCTGGTGAACATAGATGCTGTCATTAGAAAGTATACTGTTTTCAATTTATAATGCCTCTCCTAGAAAAATGAGAGTCATTAATAAATCCATGGTCAAATAGAATAAATTCATATTCTCCTAAGAGAGCTTCTTTCCCCATCCTACTTATCACCTGAAGTTCTCATGAAAGCAAGGATAGGGGTGGGGGAGTGAATTTTCTTTGTATTGTCAAATAGACACTCACTTTGGGAGGCCGAGGCGGGCGGATCACGAGGTCAGGAGATCGAGACCATCCTGACTAACACGGTGAAACCCCGTTTCTACTAAAAATACAAAAAATTAGCTGGGCGTGGTGGCAGGTGCCTGTAGTCCTAGCTACTCAGGAGGCTGAGGCAGGAGAATGGCGTGAACCCGGAAGCAGAGCTTGCAGTGAGCCAAGATAGCGCCACTGCATTCCAGCCTGGGCAACAGAGCGAGACTCCGTCTCAAAAAAAAAAAAAAAAAAAAAAAAAAAAAAAAAAAAAAAAAAAAAAGATACTTCCTAGTGGGTTGGTCACCTCAGACTGACCTTCTCCAAAACACTTGAAAAGAAGATTTATAAGTATAAACAGATTGCCTAGATTCTGGCAAACAGATTGGAGGAAAAAATAATATCTAGCCTTAAACTTAGAAGAGAAAGGTGGGCATGGTGGCACACCTGTACCCCCAGCTACTCAGTAGGCAGAGGTGAGAGGATCACTTGATGTCAGGAGTTTGAGGCTGCAGTGAGCTATGATTGCACCACAGCACTCCAGCCTGGGCAACAGAGTGAGATCTTATCTCATAATAAAATAAGTGAGTAACTACAGTTATGATAAAACAAGAGTCAGCACCCTATATATGGTCCAAAAGTCAAAACTCAAAATTCTGTATTTGTATCATATGTAAGTGTGGAGTCTGAATTTGTATCATCCATGTTGTATTAGAATACTGAGATCAGAAACTAACATTAAAAAAACCTGGTTGAGGACTGATGAACACCTTGATCTTCAAAATAATCAAATGAAAACCACTTGATAGCCACTTCCAAAACCACTGTTCATGGGCATCCATGGAGAAGAAAAATATTTTGGTGACGATAACAAAAGAAAGAAAATTGCAAACCAATCCATTTAAAGGAAAGTAAGAAAATAAAAATATAGGAGAAATAGCATCTCATGAACTTGAGAAAAAAGAAAAATCTGAGAATGACTATAAGGTAAGTAAATTAAAATAAGTAGAGATGATAATGGAAACCACAATAAAATTACTGAAGTCTCTAAAAAACGAAATCATTACATTGAAAGAGAAACAAATTTTGCCTTGAAGTGAACAATTTAGTCCTGAAATTATGAAAGCAATACACACAAAAACCAAATCTATAAATTTACTCACAAATTTTAAAATTGTTTAAGCAATCCGTGAATATAAAGAATACTATGTTTAGTGTGTAAATTGTTTTAATCTTATATTTTGATCCATAGATTATGGCATTTAAAACACGTGTGTGAAAGAGAGAGTTTTAAATATAATTTATGTCACATTAAGGTTTTATCTATACTTTGAAGTTTTTATGTAACAGCAATTGATAGTGAATATCTTCTGATATTAGTTTGTATAACATTTGCTCATTTGTTTTAAAAATTGCACAATAATTTATTTGAATTTTCTATTGATAAGCTGTTACTCTTTCTTGATATTATAAGCAATATTGCAAAGATTGCACAACCTTTGTGCACACATTTTGCGCTTTGCTAAAGGTGAGTATACTGGAAGAATAATTGTTCGTCAAAGAATATGCACCTTTAAGTTTTTGATACTTACAAATTATCTGCAAAAAAAGTCACTCATCCTACCTAGCTGAGGAAGATCCAATTCATATCTGTCTTAATTAGGTGGATTCTGAATAAGCTTTAAAAAAAAAAAAAGAAAGAAAAGGGATTCCAGGGCCCAAAGTAATTTGAGAAGATACCAAACCAAATAAACTTAAAGTCTTCCAGTTTTGGCAGAGTTGACGGTGATTGAAGAATGAAGCCAGAAATCTGCTCTTCTCTGCATCTCTGATTGAATATCTGTGATTTAAAACACCACAAAGCAAGCTTTCTCAATGGTGCCTTTTAGCATCTACCAGTTAATCTATCAGCCTCATGTCTTTGGGCTTTTCTGCCACCTCCTGTGCTCTGCTCTGTTCAGTAAGCTCCAGAGAGCCTTCTCCTCGACCATTACCACCAATGTGTTTTGAGTTCTGCACCCGCATCTCCTTTTCCAGACACAAGGGACTCCTGCTTGGCCATCGTGGATGGTTTCACACTAGCTAAAGCCAACCAATATCCCTCTAAGAAGTAGATCATCTAAGGTGGTTTAGGAACCAATAAAGGATGGCAAATCACTTTATGGAAATTAGCTATTAATTATTTATTCATTGATAATTTGACTGCAATCCAGCAGGTGTCTTGATAGGATGAAGATGACTTGATAAGTGGATTTTTTTCCCTGTCTATAATACATGTTCAGCATATCCCTCCCAAAATCCACCTGAAATTACCTAACTTGAAGCAGCTATGAGAAAGAACTAGTCCATCTCCTCCAGGATGGGTAATCTTGGTAAAAAATGTTGTTATTCCTTTATTCACATATTGAATGATTCTCTTCCTCTGCTGATGAATTTTTTGTGGAAGAAACAGGAAAAATGACTAACTAAAAAGAGAAAAAACATAACATAATCTGATGTGAGGTCATACTTTAACCTTTCTTCCTTCACTGATTTCCTGGAAGGAAGGCAGTGTGGTATTATGAAAAAAATAAATAAATTTTGAGCAGGCTGACCTGGGTTTGAACTAAAATGCTACCAGTTATTGGCTGTATGACCCCAACAAATCAATTAACCTCTCTGAACCTCAACTGCTTCATATGCAAATATTGGGATATTAAAATCTTGAATGACAAGTGAAAATATAATGTGTGTGCCTGGAAAACTGTCAGATTTTATAAACAACAGAGAAGATGGTCATAATGCAGCAAACTGTTCTTTGAAGTATCCTAGAAAACTAATCTCCAACTACCTGGAGTCTGAGCGCATTTGGCAGTTTACAAACTGTCCACAGGTCCATTTACATATTGTTTCACTGAAGAAGTTTGGAGTGATTAATTCAGAAACTGCTCAATAACCTTATCAATCTCCCCCCTGTATTGAAAGTCTTCTTAAATAAATGGACTGCAAATTCAAGCTTTAGAGACACAGAATTTGCCCCTTTTTCCTTTAACCTGATCATTGGAATCATGGCCACGAATAAAATAAAACTGGGGGCTGGGCATGGTGGCTCATGCCTGTAATCCCAGCACTTTGGGAGGCCAAGGCAGGAGGATCAAATGAGGTCAGGAGTTGTAAACTACCCTGAAGAACATGGCAAAACCCCTTCTCTACTAAAAAAAAATACAGTTAGCCAGGCATGGTGGCACGTGCTTGTAGTCCCAGCTACTTGGGAAGCTGAACCAGGAGAATTGCTTGAGCCCAGGAGGCGGAGGTTGCAGTGAGCCGAGATCATGCCACTGCACTCCAACCTGGGTGACAGAGTGAGACTCCATGTCATAAAATAAATAAAATAAAATAGTGTATGTAAGAATTCCTTCCTAAGCTCTGAATTGCTCTTCAAATATAATTATCATAATAATGGCATTCCAGCATCTTAGACTTGTAAGAATCTGATTATTACTAATTATTAAGTGTCTATACATAAGAAGCAAAGAAAACATGGGCAATAATACCCTAGCCCTTAGCTTGATATATTGGTTTCAGTTTATTTCCTAATTTAACATTTTAAGTTGTACTAGCAAAAAACCAGGTGGTGATGGTAAATTCTTTTTCCTTTTTCTTTTTTCTCCACTATCTTTTTCTTCCTTCCATCCTTCTGATGCTCCTTTTCTTTCTCATGGAGTTGAAATTGTTTTGTTAAAATCCAAAAGGGGGCAAAAAGAACAAAATAATTCAGTGATTTTTGGCTTGTAAAACATTTCACACTCATTTTTGTTCATGATCCAACTTCTTCCCATCTCTCTAGCCTAATCTTCCACCATTTTCCTATGCAGGCTATTTGATTTGCGAGAACAGAAAGGGTTCCTGATCTATCAAACATTACATTGTAATAGATCCCTCCCAAGCTCTGAAGCCATATAGGCAATAAACTTCATTTCAGGTTCCCTGAATCTCATTAATGGTTAGTTCAACGTGAAACACAAAGTCCAGAGGGAGACAACATCTGAGGACCCATGTAAAATCTGAGAGAAGAGAAAAGGCAATGTTGATCCCCAGAGCAGGGAGAAATTGTGAGAAATACACACTGTTTAGTAGGGCACACGCTCCCACCCACCTCCTATGAGGAATGAGGATTGGAGCCGAGAATACCTGCTCCCCTACTGTTCTTCCCATGTCTGAAACCTGTCCCATGTCTCCCTTGGGGAAAATAAAGGAATCTGAGATTTTCACAGAAAGGATAGACAGATGAGAGTGACAGAGTAAGAAAGCAGAGAGAGAGAGAGAATCAAAAGAAAACAATAAGAGAGATAATAATCAAGACAGAGAAAAGCAGGCAGAGAGAAAGAGAAGAGATAAAAAGCCAGAAAGAAAAGAAAATTCAAAGAAAAGAGGGATAAAAAGATGGAGAAAGACATAGACCTTAAAGACAGGAAGTGAGAGAGAGTAGGGAGGGAGGGAGGGAGGGAGAGAGAGAGAGAAAACAAGGATGAGGGAGAGAGATCACAATGTAAAATAAAGAAAAATAGAATCATTTAGATTTTGGGGAAAAGAAAGCTAGACTCTCTGCTTTGATCTCTGCGAGAAACTAGCTAGTCCCTTGATTGGCCTTTGCCTCTCTTTCCTCAGGCATGCAATGTACATGTGGGTTTCTGTGTGGGGGTGAGGAGATGGGAGGTAGATGAGTTGAACCAAATTGTTTTTCTTTTTTTTTTTTATACTTTAAGTTCTAGGGTACATGTGCACAAGGTGCAGGTTTGTTACATATGTATACATGTGCCATGTTGGTGTGATGCATCCATTAACTCGTCATTTACATTAGGTATATCTCCTAATGCCTATTCAAATGCGTCTTGGGCAAGGCGGCTTGTAGAGAGGCCAGGTGGGAACTGAGGAGAACCAGGAATGTCATGCCCTTCCTCAAAGGGGTGGTTTATCTGACTGTTCCCAATAATGTAGGTTCATGAGAGTCAAACATTACGAGATCTTCTAATGTTTTCAAGAGAAGCTTGAATACCTGATTTGCATGCAAAATGCAATGGCTGAGCAAATGCTCAGTGAGGATTTCAACCTAACAGAATATGACTGGAGCCACCAGGTTGCAGCATGCAACATCGGGAATACATACTCCTTCAACATAGCTATTCCATGTTCTCAGATTCTGGGATTCTGTAATATAGGGAATGGTGAATTCTTAGGTAAGAAAATAAAAGAAACAAAAGTAAATGATAGAGGGAGCGAAGGAAGGAAGATGGTTAATGCCATTTTCTCTTCTAGCTTTGATTTTGCTCCCATGTTTGACTGGTTTAATCCTCCCAGTTTCAGTTCAAAGCTACTAGAAGCAGTGCCTCTTTAATGCCACTCACGTCCCCTTCACTTCTATCCTTGTCTACGTCCTTTCCCTCCCACAGCCTCTCCCCACCCCATTTTTAAGTCCATCACTCTTTCTCATTCCATCCCTCTGCTTTTTGTCCTTGTTCCTCCAGACTCGGAGCCATGGGGTGGCATCACCCCTGGTATCTGAAGGCAAGTGAATTTCTACTATATGAGAAGTTAAAAGTATTTCTGTGGTGGGGATATTTAATCATTTGAATCCTTGGTAGGAATAGTTCTTTTTATGTCTTCCAGCAATAAATCCAGACTGTATCTTATCACTGATCGCAGAAGAGAAGAAAATTAACCAGCTGAGAGTGTGACTAGAAATGAAACCCACAGAAAAGGAGTGAAAAAGAAACCACTTTATCTATGTGCGCACAAAGCGTGGTAACAGAATCAGTGAGCAATGGGGAAAAGCACTATTCTTGGGCACTCCTTCCTCATCAATCTGCAACACCTCTTAAAATGCTTGAACTTTTTCCTTTTTCTAAAATCATCTCATTTTTGCCCCTTTATCATTCTTATCCTACCTCCATGGAACTTTTTGATTATTACCCTCTTCTTGCTGAGACAGTTCTCCTTAATCATGTTTTCTTGTTTTCTCGCTTTCTCTAGCTTCTGCTTCTCTCTCAAAATGTTTTGTTGTTGCGTTTTGCTTCTCCACCAGATAGTATACTATGTACAGTCAGAGGAGTGTGTGCCTCATTCACCACTGTATCCTCTGTGTTTATGGTATGCATGGCACATAGTGGGTACTCAGTATTCTGCCTAAACTTGTCTCACTGTCATACATACACAAGCAGAATAGGTACATTGATGATCTTCTCGCCTTTTTCAGTTTATCAAGAATATACTGTACTTCTAAAAATGCTATATCTAATATACATGGCTTTCCCTTTCTAAGCCCTTTGAGGGTGGATGCCAAGCCCTACATTTCCTCTAGTGCACTGGAACAGTTGTTAATTCGTAACAGAGACTCAGTTTTATACCAAATTTCCTGGGAGTAAAATTACTCAGTTTCTAACCCAAGCTGTTAACCTCTCATCATCCATGTTTGCTTGACCAAGGTATTACAGTTCTCTGAAGCTCAGTTTTCCCTTCTTCAACATGAAAGCCTAGACAATAGATATGGTTTGGCTGTGTCTCCTCCCAAGTCTCATATTGAATGGTAGTTCCCATAACCCCCATGTGTCATGGGAGGGACCAGGTGGAGGTAATTGAATCATGGGGATGGTTTTCCCCATGCTGTTCTCATGATAATGAGTGAGTCTCACAAGATCTTATGGTTTTATAAGCATCTGGCATTTCCCTGCTGCTGACACTCATTCTCTCTTGCCTGCTGCTATGTAAGATGTGCTTTGCTCTTCCTTTGCCTTCCACCATGATTGTAAGGCCTCCCCAGTGATGTGGAACTGTAAATCCATTAAACCTCTTTTTCTTAATAAATTACCCATTCTTGGGTGTGTCTTTATTAGCAGCATGAGAACAGACTAGTATAATGACCTTTCAAATCTATTTGCATCTTCAGGGTTTTTTTTTTTTGGCTGGAGTGCAGTGGTGTGATCTCAGCTCACTGTAACCTCCACCTCCCTGGTTCAAGCAATTCTCCTGTCTCAGCCTCCCAAGTAGCTGGGACTACAGGTGCATGCCACCGTGCTAGGCTAATTTTTGCATTTTTAGTAGACACGAGGTTTCACCATATTGGTCAGGCTGGTCTGGAACTCCTGACCTCTGGTGATCCACCCGCCTCGACCTCCCAAAGTGCTGGGAATACAGGCATGAGCCACTATGCCCAGCCCAGGTTTTCTAATTCTATTTGAACAATTTTTAGTCTGAACTCCAGATAATTCCTTCTAAGAAAGCAAAAAGAACACATAGCTCTGCTCCATTGTTCAAGAGTGTATTGTTCTTAGGACTAGGAAGAGAAAACAGGCCTAAATGCAATGCACTATTAAGTCATGATGTAACAGCAATCCCTCACATAAATATCTTACTGGGAAGAAACACTGCCAGAAACAGCAGAGAAGTTGGAACTGCGGAGAGATGTAGGAGCTGAAAAGACATCAGAAACCAAATCTACAGCCTCTCTCGAAGTCATGTTCCTGTTGTGGCATTCCGTCTTTCTCATAAAGTGAAACCTTATACAACAAACCTTGACAATTTTATTTGGGATCAGACACTTTAAGATTGGACAAGAGCAGCTTGAGATGAGAAAGTATGAGTCCAAATTGGAGAAGAATTAAAAGTAAGTTATTTGGGTATGGGCAACATAAAGGAAACAGTGCTGAAAAGGAGACTGCAAATTGGAGTTTCAGCCTCCATCACCCAACACAAGAGTACAAACCCTGCCTCCATCCTTATCTGCACTTCTGTAAAACTCTTTTTCTTTCCCATACATACATTTCTCTTTCTGCTTTTCTTGTTTTCCTCTCCTGTCTTGCAGAGACTTTGGCATGTTTATTTCTAATACTTGAAGAAAAGGAATTTTTTATTTCAGATGCATATTCTCCTTTACTGTCAACACACTTAAAAGAACATGTTCAATACATCAAAGGTACCAACTAATTGCAGAAAAAAAATACAAAGTAGACAAATGCATCTTTCCAGATATGTTTTTCTTCTCTGATTAGAAAAAGTATATATAAGTATGCAATGATGCATTTAAAAACCTACATCTCTTCATTTATTTTTTCTTTCCCCAGTCAATATTATCTGTTTTCAAAGTGACACTTCTTGTGATAGCAAGAAATCAAAATCCACTCAAATGGGTAAAAAGGTAGTTTTTTTAATGGTCATACAATGGATTATTATATATCAACTAAAACAAACAATAAACAACAATATGCACTGCTTTGACTTATAAATAATGCAAAATTTAACAAGATTTTACTCTGTTTTTTCCATCCTGCCCCAACTTTCCATTCCACCATAGCACTCAGCAGATCCTGTGAGAAAAATCAGCCTAGCATTTGAGGCACTTCCAGATTCTGTTCCCTCATGCTAACCCATGTGGCTGTAAAAGTTCCACTGCTTTTTTTTTTTTCCTATCCTTAGAAAAGTCTCTCTGCCTACTGCAAGCTTTATGCCCAGCCTGTGCATAGACTCAGAAAATGCCCTCAGTGAATAATGCAGTAAGTCTACTCACTTAGGAAGAGCTCTTTTCTGTTTGGATTTCAATTCTTCTATACTCCTTACCTAAACACATTTCTGATCACTTTTTAAAAATATATTATTTTTGTAGCATTTGCCTCCCACAACCAAGTGGTTCCAGCAAGAACAATAGTTTGCTGCTACCTTCTACTCCTTAACCAGAAGTAGAAGTATTATCAGGTTTGAGTTTCAGTTCTTCTACTTACCAGCTCTATAAACTTGGGCAAAAATCTATGAAGCTCAGTTCCTCATCTTGAAAATTGAGATGGTGAGCACACCTCCTCCATAGGGCTAGTAGGAAGTTCAATGCAATACTATATGCAATAGCTTCTCAATGATGGCTGGCATATGATAAGAATTTTTTTAAATGGTATCTATAGACTTATTGAGATATTATACAACCTAGAAACTCTAGAATTTTAGGAGCCTGCTCTAAAGTGAGAGCACAAAATTGCAAACATCAAATAAAGAATAATAATATGCAGTTAGAAAAAAAAGAACTCATAATCAACTCAAATTTTTAGAGACCCCAACTCGAGAAAACAAAGTAAATCTGTTTTACAAAATAATTAACTTTCTGACATACTTCTTTAATAACTTTTTCTTATTTTTTCTTTTGACTTCATTTGATTATGACTTTTTATGACAATGCTATTGTAATATTCTCTAAAGACAGAATAAAAAGTAATTTGATCTTTTCTCTAATAATGTTGCTTACAATTTATTTTTCATTAAAGATAGTTGAGAGAAATGCCTTTGGGAACTTTCACTAATTATTGTAATATCATGTAAATTTTGTTAAGATTGTGGTCAAATTTATGCAAAATCTTTAGAAAGTTTTTTCATATATGAGCTATAAAATTTAAAAGAATTTTAGATTGCCTTTAAAAGAACTTAATCTATATCTTTTGAGTTTACAACATTAAGAACATTCCTGAAAGCCATTTCTACACTAGAATGACTAGAGATAACTTATATACATACAAAAGTGACTCTGAACCATGTAAATGTATTTTACTTAAAACCAATCACTGTGTATCCCCAACTCAACTTCCCATTATCCAGATTCCAAAAACGTTCATGCTACACAGTCACCATCTGTCTTAGTCTGTTTGGGTTGCTATAACAAAAATATTATAAGCTGGGTGGTCAATAAGCAACAGATTTTTTTTTATAGTTCCAGAAGCTGGAAGTCCAAGATCAAGACACCAACAAATGTGGTGTCTAGAAATGGCCTGTTCCCCATAGATGGCACCTTCTAGCTGAGTCCTCACGTGGTGAAAAGGACAAGGCGGCTCTCTGAAGCCTCTTTTATAAGGGTTATACCCTCATGACCTCATTGCCTCCCAAAAGCCCCACCTCCTAATGCCATCACCTTGTGGGTTAGGATTTCAACATGTGGATTTTGAAAGGACACAAACATTCAGACCAGAGCACCAGCCAACATGAGAGGAGACCTTACATAATGAAAGTCAGAGTGGAAAGGGCTCTTTGAAACAACTATTGTTACATCTTACTGTTGAAAATTTTACAGTGAAGCATATGACCATGTGAAAAATGCACAGAGCCTTAGCTGAACTCATGCAAGAGTGCAGCACTGAAATTTAAGCTTTAGGAGCTTCTCAGTAAACCCACTTTACTTAGCCACTGTCATTCATGGTGTTTTCTTCCCTGAAGGAAGCAAACAGATCTTCTCATGCCTGCTTCACCTAACCTATTCAGGCCTTGCCAGCTTCTTCTTCTTCTTTTTTTTTTTTTTTTGTGCCCAGCTGTTTGTACTGCTGCAGCATTTTCTGATGTGTGTTTCCTGAAACACTAGTCTCTAGATCTGTATTGTCCAATGTGATAGTCACTAGCCACATGCAGCTATTTAAATTTACATTGGAAATTAATTTGAATAAAATTTAAACTCAGTTTTTTAGTTGTGCTAGCCAATTTTCACAGGTCTAGTAGCTACATGTGGCTGGTGGTCGTCAGGTAAGTTAGAGCAGATACAGAACATGCTTATCATCACCGAAAGTGGAAAGTTCTATAGGACAGTGCCACTCTAGATACATCCAGCAAATGTGAGTTCCAATGTCAAGTAGCTTTGGGAGGTGCTGCATTCAACATATTCCTGTGATATTAGTGATTTTAAAACATGAATAAATCCATGCAACTCAGCTTTTCTTAAAGCTACTGAATGACTGGATTCTTCTTATCTTCTTCTTCTTCTCTATTTATTTTATTTTTTGAGACACAGTAGTCTCTCTCTGTCACCCAGGCTGGAGTATGGAATGCAGTGGCATGATCTCAGCTCACTGCAACCTCCGCCTCCCAGGTTCAAGTGATTCTTCTGCCTCAGCCTCCCAAGTAGCTGGGACTATAGGTGCATGCCACCATGCCTGGCTAATTTTTGTATTTTTAGTAGAGATGGGGTTTCACCATATTGGCCAGGCTGGTCTTGAACTCCTGACCTCATGATCTGCCTGCCTCGGCCTCCCAAAGTGCTGGGATTACAGGTGTGAGCCACCGCGCCCAGCCCTTCTCACCTTCTTTTGTGTTTTTGTTTCTGTTTTGCTTCTTAGTCATACTGCCTACTGCCTTGCCTCACAATATGAACATAAAAATAAATGAAAGGAAATCTGTTAAATGACTTCCTGGGGTAATACTGTTTGCGTTCATTATATCATGTAGTCCTCAAAATAATTCTATATAGATAAGGTAATACTTGTTTTTTACACAAGAGGAAATAGGGTTTTCTGAGTTAAGAAACTTGCTTAAGTTCACACAACAAATAAGCAATAGAACTGGAACCTGCCCCCTGCGTCCTTGGCGACTCCCTACTCTGCTTTCTTTCATGATTGGCTAAGTCTTAGTATGGATACTGTTGCAGGCCATACAATCAATCTGGTGGGTGGCATCTATGTTTTGGGGCTGACTCACAGAGCCCCAAATCAGGTCTTGATGGTTTTCTTGGTGGTGGTGGTGGCAGTAGGGTAGACAGGAGGAAGACAGGTAGTTTTAGAACAAATTTAATGTTACTAACATCTTCTTACCCTTTTTAAATGTTTTACAATTTATAAAGTATGTGCGCTTCCAGATGTTATAGCATTGGATCCAATTTTATGCAGTAAAGTTTAGAAACTATTATATTACCACTCTGTAGCCTCATATCATAGGAAGTGTCCCTGAACAGGTTGAAACATATAAAGGAGAAACCTAAGAATAGCAATGCAATTACGTGCTCTAAAAAGAAATTTTGAAATTCTAAATGAGTAGTCTGAAAACTTGGAATTGGTCTTGTCATACCAATGATTCTTTGGTTACCCACTCAGAGACAGAGTGTGGGATGGAATAAAGCATGTGATTTACCCCTAGGATTGTTGCAATCATGGCCATCTCTTTGTCTTGATGTTTCCTATCAGGACCTATAAGAACTCCTGGACCCAAAGGGAGAATTGTAAAAAAATAGATGGTTAGATGGCAATATTTCTCAGGTTTAGTTCGCAGAGAAAAATAGTGAAATTAAAAGTACATATGATTAAAAGCCTAAAGACCAGATTATACTCTTAGTCTAAAATATTCTAGCCAATAAAATTAGTCCAACTTTTTCAAAATTTCTGTTATTTAACAAATAACCTTTCTCTCTCACACACACATACACACACACATGCACAGTCATCCTTGTCCTTCAGGCTTGAATGTTTATCCCTGGAGAGTGAAGGGGAATGATATGTACTATGAAGAGTAAAGAACTATATAAATGTGACAAATCTTTACTATCCGTATTCCCTTTCCCTCTTCTCTTTTTCTCTTTGGCACTAGAACTCAAATCAACACTGTCAGGAAGGTGGATTGCCTACAGGCAAAAAGCCCTGGTTACATGGGGTTTTAGCATGACCTGTATTTGACACAACTTGCCTTGGGCAATAAGTTTGGCAATGACCAATGCAGTATGTCTCTTCAAGCCCATAAGGAGATTTTTTTTTTTTTTGAAAGACAGAAATTGCTCCTTTTGCACCACCTGCCTACACTTGAGCAGTTCTGTTATTTGCAAGGTTATTTATCTAGGGAAATACAAAATTGCCAAAAAAAATGTGGCACTGGCAGATCGTCAGTGAAAGGGCTCTGTGTGTGTGTGTGTGTAGTGAGAGTATGTGTGTATGTGCTTTTACAAGAGGGGACGTTGTAATTCCTTTGTTCTAAAGGGCAGTTCTCCTTAGAATTGGCCAATCAGTCACTGTCACTGGGTGAGAAGAAGGTGGGGGAGGTGGCAGTGTGATGGGGACATGCCAAGTTTGCCCAGAATACTCATTGCACAGGATGATCCCCACAGCTGTTGTGTACCCAATGTAAATACGGACAGCCCCATTCATCACAGGGCTCCCTTCCGCAGCACACGTCCAAAGTACAGCAATGATTTAGTGCCTGCAGCTGGAACTATACTACATTTCTCCAAAACAGTGGCATTTAAAAATTAAGAGGTGGAAATGGAGAGGAGGCAGGGGTTAGAGGGAGGGAAGAACTAATCTCAGGTTTCTGAGAAGAGGGGAGAAGAGCAACAAGGGTGAGCACTCCAGTGGACCACTCCTTTACTTTACCTTCAGTTTTCTTCTTAAATTCATTGGCTTTTGTATAACTCAAGCTCAAACTTTGGAACTAGACTTGCCTCTGCCTCACTGTTTGCTGTGGCCCTGATGACATGTGCACTGTGGGTCTCAAGACTTCTTCTTTATAAGATGTTGATCCAAATCTTTTGGAAACTTCTCTGTGGACAATGTACAAACCCAGCAGGACAAGAAAACAAATAGCTCAATTTTTTTCTAGATACGCATATTTATCATTCGTTCATTCATTTAACAAGTAGCTTGTGGCATCTACTACATGCAAGGTCCTCTGCAGATTACTACAGGTACAACACAAAAAAACAACATTAAACATGTTCATGAGGCACTTATATGGTAGTATAGGCAACAGACTCACAACTTAAAATATGATTTTTTTGAGGTCTGGCACATGTAATAGATGCTCCGTAATTGCTGAATGCCAGAAGAGAGAATGCTACCAAGTTTTGTAAAATATATATATATTTTTCTTTCACATGTCATAAAACTTTTTTAGAAGAGGTTCTTTAAATGGAGATGGAATGAATACTATTTCAGGTTCCCCAGAGAAAATGAGTTGATAAGAAATTTGGAAAGCTTTTCAAGCAGGTTGTAGCACGATCAAAGTTGTTCACTAGAAAAACAACTAGACCGCAGATGTAGTGAGTGGACTAGAGAAAGGAAAGGGTAGGAGATGCAATTCTCTAGCTCATTTGGATAGCCTGAACAAGAGATAGTGAGTACTTGCACTAGAGGTGTGGCAACAGAAAATGAGAAGGTGAGGCATTCTAGCCCTGAGTGAAAGATACAATTTATAGAACTTTGTATTCTTTTGAATGTGAAGTTACTATTTCTGAGTTCCAAATCCACCTTCTATTCTTGTTTTTTGTTTGTTTGTTTGTTTGTTTTTTAATGCTGTGATTGGACTTCTAAAAATACACATCCTTTCTGGTACCTGACTTTCTAAAAGTTTTTGCCACCAAGGACCACTAGAAGACAAGAAGGGACTTGCTCATTCTTACTTTGATTTTTGTTCTTGATGGAAACGATCTAGAGATGATGCTTTACCTGGGCAGCCCACTTTGGTTCCAGATCCCAGCTTTTATTTATTTTATTTTATTTTTTGAGATGGAGTCTCTCTCTGTCACCTAGGCTGGAGTGCAGTGGCGTGATCTCGGCTTACTTCAGCCTCCGCTTCCTGGGTTCAAGCAATTCTCCTGCCTCAGCCTCCCAAGTAGTTGGGACTACTGGCATGCACCACCACACTGGCTAATTTTTGTATTTTTTTTAGTAGAGACAGGGTTTCACCATGTTGGCCAGGCTGCTCTCAAACTCATGGCCTCAAGAGATCCACCTGCCTTGACCTCCCAAAGTGCTGAGATTACAGGCCTGAGCCACTGTGCCCAGCCCCAGATTCCAGTTTCTTTTAACATTCACATTGCACGTTCTCAAAGGTACCAATGTGAGATGGCAAGTTCCTCCCTTCTTAGTGGTCAGAGCCCCAACTTTGTGGAGCATCTTCCCTGATATTCTAGGTTATGATAACTGCTAAGTGTTCTCCTTCTCAGTGGTCAGAGTCCCAACTTTGTGGAGCGTCTTCTCTGATATTCTAGGTTATGATAACTGCTAACTCTTCTCCTTGTTCTTCCAATTCTGGGGATAACAGATGATTCCTAAAGCCATTTAATCTGTTCTCCCACACCCTCCTTCCTCTCCAGCTCTCCAACACTTGCATAACCAATTCCCCATATTAAAAATGTCTCTTAAAAATACCTGGTGTGGCACCTGCTTTCCTGTCATGAACACTGACCAATGCAAAGTCATTAATTATTCCAAGTCTAGTCCGGGGACTTATGTAACATGAAGGCTTTTATGAAGATAACAAAGAAAACAAGGGTGGGCAATGAATTTGATATGAACACAGTGCTTATGATGGACAGATAAAAATATGGTTCTGAAATGGAAGAGAGGTATTATAGTTTGGAGGGTACAATATAGAAATGATAAATATATAAATAAAAAAATAGCCAAAACTTTAGAATACAGGAAGACGCTCTGAAAGACATATGCTACTTTAACAGTGTCACAGAAATGTAAAGCAAATACTGGAACTGCCTCAAATAGTGTAGTGTGTTGCCTTTTTCATCTTTGATTTAGTTAGGACCAGCAGCATTATGATGTGGAAGTGTGTGGAATGTGCCCTCTATATTATAGGGTATGTCTTGAAGGCTTCTAATACTGTATAAAATTAAAATTAATCAAGGCTACATGCAACCCTTTTCTCTCCCTGCATCCTAGCAGGGAAAGTTTTCTCTGTGTTATAATCTCCATGTATAGGTTGATTTGGATTTTCTTATCAGCTACAAGAGCTGAAAATCCAAATTAGGCTATGTTTATTCAAATCCAAATGATATATGTGTCTGGTACAGCAAATAAATCAATATTTCAGAATGAATTATTTACATTTTAAAAAGACTTTAGATGTAGGGTAGGATAGATTATGGAGAGCCTTAAAAGTGAATCCAAGAGTGTTGGACTCTCAAAAGCCTTTGGACTGTATATCAGGTGCCCCATTCTGGAAAAATTAATCTGGCTATGAGGAGCTATCTAATTATGTAGAGGAGGAAAAAATTTAGAGAACCATTCTGAGGTAGTTGTGCACATTGGCAGATATTTGGGAGATTGTCATAGTAATCTCTAAATTAGGATTATATGAATAGAAATTGAGATTAAGCAAATGTAAAGAAAATTTGAAAAAAAGTATTAGGATAGCTAAGTGAAAAACTTTCTACAGCAATTAAAAGAGATAAATAGGTCAAGCACAACTTGAAGATTTTAATGCTGGCTAACCAGGAAGAAAAAATAAATAAAATTTGCCTTTCACTAAGCCTAGAGCTGGTTTGTTGAGAAGCAGATTTTGTCAGAAATAGAAGTTGAGTTCAGGTTTGCAGATGTATTTTGATTTGATAAACCGATAGGGATGAATCACAGTGGCAAAGTTCAATCAGCTATTGGAGATACATAAATCTATTTGTTTTTCAGGAAGAAATAAATGGATTTGTTCAAAACCCTTGTTAAAGAGGACTAGTGAGGATGTGTGCAATTTCTCCAATCTTCCCACTTAGTATTAAGATTAAAAGAGGTCAGGCGCAGTGGCTCACACCTGTAATCCCAGCACTTTGGGAGGCCGAGGCAGGCGGATCACGAGGTCAAGAGATAGAGACCATCCTGGCTAACATGGTGAAATCCCGTCTCTACTAAAAATACAAAAAATTAGCCAGGCATGGTGGCGGGTGCCTGTGATCCCAGCTACTGGGGAGGCTGAGGCAGGAGAATGGCATGAACCCGGGAGGCAGAACTTGCAGTGAGCAGAGATGGAGCCACTGCACTCCAGCCTGGGTGACAGAGGGAGACTTAGTCTCAAAAAAATAAATAAATAAATAAATAAATAAATAAATAAAAAGAGAGAGAGAGGGAAAGGGAGAGATCTCACTTTTAGTAATTCAAGAAATTTGTTGTTTAAAATATTTTATTTTTACCCCTAAGTAAATTCCATGAGAAAATTTTCTGTTATAACAGACCAAACAAGAGCAGTTCTGATTGATGTGGGAAAAGGGGACCCTTGAAACCCCTTTCTGCACAGTGTCCTCTCTGCAACCTATCACTTGTCACTGCAAGGTAGCTTCTGAGGCTCTGCTGTGGAACCTAACTCTTCCCAGAACCACTGAGGTAAGCCTAGTTTTATACAAAAGATATCAAAGGCCAGGGACATGAAGTCACTTCCAGTCATCTCAGCGGAGCTATAACAAAATCCAGGGAATATCCAACATTTTCTGACTCCAGTGCCACCACTTTCTATTCCCCAGGATGCACTGAGTTCTGCAAAACTGTAATTTTCTGTGCTAGGTGTGTGCTATACAAAGAACGGGATACCTTCAACTCACAAAACACTGTTGTACCACTGTAAGCCAATTTTGTTCCAAGAACCATCTTCTTGCCAAGATTTCAATCAATGCCATGTGTTGCCTAAAATAGTAATAATAACTTAAGCCTCACTGGTAAGGGCTGTTTCTCTGGAAAGAATTTCATCTGTGTTAAATGACTAATGAAGGTGATCTGGAAAGACTGTCTGGGTGACTATTGGACAGATGTTTCCACATGCACTGGTGGAGCCGAAACAGCAGCATGGGGTAATGGAAAGTACACTGAACTAGAAGCTGCAAGACCTGGATCCAATCCCAGCTCTCCCTTTACCATATAAAGAACTTATAAATAATTAGCTCTCATGTTCTATATGGAGATCTGCACATGTGGAAAGGAGTATTAAATGATCACCCAACAAATTTTTCACACAACAAATTTTGAACTTAATATCAAACTTTACATCTTTGTTAATAGAGTAATACGAAACTACAATCTAATATTAGGCCCAGGAGCAACCTTGGAGATCACGTGATATAACCTTTTCATTTAAAATACTGAAACAGGGATGGTCTAAGAAAGTGACTGACCCTACATAAAGTTGTGATTTAGTAAATGAGTCAGAGCTAACATTCAGCTCTTCTTCTTCCTTCTTCCTTCCTCCTTCTTCTCTTCTTCTTCTTCTTCCTCTTCCTCTTCCTCTTCTCCTTCTCCTTCCTCTTCCTCTTCTTCTTCTTCTTCTTCTTCTTCTTCCTCTTCTTCTTCTCCCTCTTCTTTTTCTTCACATTCAGGCTTTCTTCCTTCTTTCTCCTCCTCCTCTTCCTCCTCCTCCTCCTCCTCCTCCTTCCTCCTCCTCCTCCTCTTCTTTTTTGAGACGGAGTCTTGCTCTGTCACCAGGCTGGAATGCAGTGGTGCCATCTCAGCTCACTGCAACCTCCACTTCCCAGGTTCAAGCAATTATCCTGCCTCAGCCTCCTGAATAGTGGGGACTACAGACACGTGCCACCACACCCAGCTAATTTTTGTATTTTTAGTAGAGACAGGGTTTCACCATGTTGGCCAGGGTGGTCTAGATCTCTTGACCATGAGATCCACCCTCCTCGGCCTCCCAAAGTGCTGAAATTACAGGCATGAGCCACCGCACCCCATCTCTCTCTCTCTCTCTTTTTTTTTTTTTTTTTTTTTTTTGAGTCGGAGTCTTGCTATGTTGCCTAGACTGCAATGCAGTGGCACAATCCTGGCTCACTGTAGCCTCT